>NW_017671369.1:176182-199628 GCF_001879085.1 Nicotiana attenuata | reverse complement strand
CAGTTCTAGGTTGGTACGTGATTTCGTATTCACTTAACTCTATTGCCCACTTAGCCAACCTGTCTGATAATTCATGCTTATGTAATATATTACGCAAAGGGTAGGCGGTTACTACAGCAATAGGATGACACTGAAAGTAAGGCCTTAATTTCCTAGATGCCATAATTAATGCGAGTGCAAGATTTTTCAATTGAGGATACCGAGTTTCCTCATCTAACAAAGATTTACTAACATAATAGATAGGGGATTGTTTACCTTGTTCTTCTCGAACCAAAATCGCACTTACCGCTACTTCTGAAACAGCAAGGTAAATGAGCAATCTTTCCCCAGCCTTTGGTTTTGCTAGCAATGGTGGATTTGATAAGTATGCTTTCAAATTCCTGAGTGCTTGCTGACACTCTTCGTTCCATTCAAAATGATCCTGCTTCTTAAGAGCTGAGAAGAATTTAGAACACTTCTCTGATGATTTTGAAATGAATCTTCCCAAGGCTGCAATCCTCCCTGTTAATCTTTGAACTTCTTTCTTGCTCGAGAGTATATCAGGGATTTCTTCAATGGCCTTAATCTGTGCAGGATTCACCTCAATACCACGGTTAGAAACAAGAAACCCTAAGAACTTACCTGATGCAACACCAAATGCACATTTTTCGGGATTTAACTTCATATTAAATTTTCGCAAAATTTTAAAAGTTTCAGATAGATGCGATATATGATCTCCTGAATGCTGAGTTTTAACGAGCATATCATCTATATATACCTCCATAGTTTTTCCCAAATGCTCTTGAAACATTTTGGTAACTAACCTCTGATACGTTGCTCCTAGATTCTTTAGACCAAAAGGCATTACTTTATAACAGTAAGTCCCCTTGTCTGTTATGAATGAAGTTTTTTATTCATCTCCCGGATCCATTTTAATCTGATTATATCCTGAATATGCATCAAAAAAACTTAACAACTCATGCCCTGCAGTAGCATCAATTAGTTGATCTATGTGGGGTAATGGAAAAGAGTCTTTAGGACAAGCTTTGTTAAGATCTGTATAGTCTACACAGACTCGCCATTTACCATTCTTTTTAGGTACCACAACAGTGTTGGCTAACCACTCAGGATACATTACCTCGCGAATAGACCCATTCTTCAACAATTTGTGTACCTCATCCTGAATCACCTGGTTTTTGAAAGTGCCCTGCTTTCTCTTCTTTTGTTTGATAGGTGGATGAGATGGGTCTTCATTCAACTTATGAGTCATTACCTGCGGTGGTATACTTGTCATATCAAAATGAGACCAAGCAAAACAATCTGCGTTATCTTTTAAAAATTCAATCAACTTACGTTTCATATACGGGCTGAGATTGGCTCCTATATACACTTTTCTTTTTGGCCAGTGTATAAACAAAACCACTGCCTCCAGCTCTTCTATCGTCGTTTTGATATTTTCATTTTCCTCTGGTTCTTGAATGGAATCAGGCCTTGAATCCACATTCATTTGCCCTTGTTCAGTTGAGGTTGATGTTAAGTTATCCTCAACTGAATTCTGTAATTGCTATTTCTCTTCACCCTTCGTATTTAAATTAGCCACGGAGTTGATGCTCCTAGATGTTTGTTGATCCCCCCTGATTTGACATATTCCCCATGGCGCCGGAAATTTAATAACTTGATGCAAAGTTGAAGGAACAACATCCATTTCGTGGATCCATGGTCTCCCTAGAATCATGTTGTAAGCCATCTCCATATTTACCACTTGGAACTTTGTATCTTTAACGACTCCTTCAGCGAATGTGGTGAGTGTTACCTCTCCTTTTGTGACAACACTAGAATTATCAAATCCAGATAGATTGCGCCTTTGGTATCATGTTATCTTCAGCTTGCATCTCACGTAATACTCTTATCAAAATAATGTTCACGGAACTACCTGGATCAATTAAAACTCATTTCACGTTAGTGTCATGTACAAATAAAGATATTACCAGTGCGTCGTTATGTGGAGTTAATAAACCCTCGGTATCTGCATCATCGAACGTAATATTTTCTTCCTCCAAGACATGTCGAGGCCGCTTCCCGTGGGTAATTGTTACTTTAGAAACCTTTTTATATGATACGTCGTTGATCTCTTCACCCCCACTTATAACATTGATAGTTCTCTTGGGAGAAGGTGGTTTTGGAGGCTCCTCCCTGTTCTTCATGTATGCTTGTTTACCTTTCTCACTAAATAACTCAGTGAGATATCCTTGTTTTAACAAATGATCAACTTCACCCTGCAAAAACCTGCAATATGTTGTTTTATGCCCATGATCGTTATGAAATTCGCACCAATGATCAGGTTTCGTCTGTTTGGATTTGATCTCATTTCCTTGGGCCACCGTACCTTATCTCTCATGCTTCTTAAAACAGCCACGATTTCATAAGTGCTCATGTTGAAATTATAACCGCCAAACCTTGCCTTTAGACCTCCATCATTGTCTCGTGGCTCACGTGCGCTTCGGTCACTCCCAAATCTTGATGATGAGCCTGACTCTCTATTCCTTGATCTGTGATCGTACCTCTGATTATCCTGTTTTGACCGTGAGTCTCTTCCCGCAGGTCCCATGTGTGGCTCGTACCTTTTTTTACCGGACCTTTTTTCATTTTCAGCCCGTCTTGAGCTTACCTTTTCTTCTTTTTGATGTCGTGAAATAATATCTTCTTCAATCCTCAATTTTGTGCTATAACGATTGTAGACATCATTCCATGTTGTAGCTGGGAATTCTCGAAGGCTTTCCTTGAGTCGCCTCGTAGCTTCTGAGCTTTTTCATTCAAATTGCTCATGAATGCTATAGCTGCCCAGTTATCCGGTACACATGGCAATGTCATTCTTTCACGCTGAAATCTGTCCACAAATTCTCTAAGCAATTCTGAGTCCCCTTGTTTGATCTTGAAAATATCTTCCATTCTTTTTTCGAGTTGTTGGGCTCCCGAGTGTGCTTTGATGAAAGAATCTGCAAGCTCAGCAAAAGAATTTATAGAATTTTCGGGTAAAAGATAATACCATGTTAGTGCACCTTTAGTGAGTGTTTCACCAAATTTTTTGACTAATACAGATTCGATCTCCCGCTTAGTCAAATCATTGCCTTTTACGCCTGTTGTGAACGCAGTCACGTGGTCTCGCGGGTCTGTTGTTCCATCGTATTTTGGCATCTCAGGCATTTTGAATTTCTTTGGGAGTGGAAGGGGAGCAGAACTTGGCTTCCAAGGTTTTTGTGAATATTTATCCATATCTACCCCTTTTATCACTGGTGGCACCCCGGGTATTTGCTCTATGCGGTCATTTTGCTCCTTGAGCTGTTTCTGCAATGTTAGTACTAAATTCTGTAAATTAGAATTAACTAAATTACCTGGTTCTCCCTCCTATGATTCGCTGGGGGTTCCACCACTACCTGAATTAATGAGTCCGGAACGAGGGTTCTCTAGAGTGTTGTTATTTGGTGTGGGTGTAGGTGGTGCAACAGGTAATTGACTAACAAAATCCTGAAGAGCTTTATTGACTTGAGAGGCAATAAGTTTTTGTAAAGCCTCATCTATAGTTTCAACATTCTCGAATTGAGCTTGTCCATCTGTATGAGACCCATCAGGAGTGCCTTCACGAGACCGCCGTGGAGAGCCTTGTGGAGAAGTAATCAGTACGTTATTGTTCTGTGGATCTCCCTGAAGTTGGTGGGTTGTTTCATTTTCTTGGTTTTCCTGAATGTTGTCATTGTTGTTCGACATGGTTGACGCAACAAGGGAAGTTAGGCTAAAATAAAATGGATTATCAGATTCCCGGTAACGGAACCAATTTGTTTAACCAAAAAATGGAATTTTGACTAAAGCTATATTTTAGAAGAACACGGGTTACTGATAATCGAAACCGAAGTATATTCAGATGATTTTTCGTGCCCTTACAACTAATCATATATCTCCTTTTTATAGGTACCTTTGAGAATATACGTTTTGCCTGAATCATAATGAGGCTATTATGAGTAATTAAAGACATTGAATGCTACGTTACACAATCATTACATTCAAAATATTTTCTCTAACGTATTCAACATTTAATGCTCATTAAATGCCGTATCTGCACTCTTTTCTATTGTCAGATTCATTCCTTCTGATTCTTGGATATAAATGACTTAAATAGGTACGGGTGCCGTGTTACTTATCTGATGTCCCGTGCCTCTTCCTCTTTCTTTTCTCGTATCTGTTATAACTCCTGACTCGTGGCTAATTGTGATTCTTTGACCATTTGACTAATCCCCGTGTCTTGACACGTCAACTTTATATACAAATACAATCTATATAGCTCGAAACCACTCCTACAAGCATAAAACACACAATTAGTGCAAAACACTAGCGATTAAAGCGCAAACTCATCTAAAGTTCAGTAAATTAGAGTGTAATAATCGACTAAAATACGTAATTATAGCCTATCATCAATACCCCATGCGTATGTCGCATACTGTCCGGAGTCCACCAAATAAAACCTAAAATGGTCTACCAACCCAACATTGTCTTTGTCTGAAGGACAGATGAAGAATTCTATGAGATATAGAATACATAACTTGACTGCGTCCTCATCATTTACCCAGCTTTTGTTGGTTACAATCTGTTTTAGGTATGACTTCTCCACTTTTTTCTTGTTTGGAAAATAACTCCTCATTATCTTACTATCATAATCCGGAGTGTAACCAAAGTCTGTCACTTCGATAAAACATCAAAGACCAGTTATTAACGCAAACTCTCTCAAGCCAAAATTCAACCTCTGGCCCTTTAACTCAGTTGAAAAATAGGAAGCACCAGATGCATTCAATTCATACTTCATCAGAAGATGAATAGCTTGGTTTTGCATACATATTTTGGGAATTGACAGCAAATAACCAAAACATGTCTTCTTGAAAAGCTTTAAACCATTTGGAGACAATAACTCTTTAATTTGGCTAGGAACACTGGGGTCAGATAATGTCTGAAACCTAAGGACCCCATAATCAACATTATGAGGTGCAAAAAAATGGCGATTCTGCACAAAAAACAAGTAATCTCTTATTACTACACTGCTCCAATCTAAAAAACAATATATCTATATTCGTCATACAATATATCTATAATATATCTACAACTACATAATACAGTTAAAAACAAAAAAAAAATAACTACAATTTTTTAACAATATATCTACAAGTTTAAACAGATTCAGAAAACTACAACTAATCTTCACAATGTAGACAAAATATCTACAAACCACAAAAAACACAGATTATGGAGCCTTTTAAGAATTAAAACAAATAAAAAAACTATTGTTGAAATTACTAAATTCTTACCTTCATCAATGAATGTTGTTGAACATTTTTAGGAGATTTTACAGTAGGAGCTTTTTTTGGAGCTTTTACAATAGGAGACACTTTAACTTTCTTTGCAGGTTTATTGACAGGTTCATCTTCTACAAAACCATCATCAAAATCTATCTCGTTGCCTTTCCTATTCGCTGAATTGATTTGCCTCGAAGATTCACCAGCATCAAAATCATGTTTTTGTTTAGTTCTAGCTTCTGCCCTAGCTTGACGAGGGGAAAGCCTATGCTTCTTCTCTTCATTTGCATGAGCAGATTTTTCATGCTTTTTCTGTGAATGTGGTGATAAAACACCCAAATCGAAAGAAGGAACATCTGCTTCTTTAACCTTTTTAGGGTTGTTCTTTGAAGCTTTGTTCTTCTTCATTGAAAATCTTTGAAGCTGGTCGTTAATGGGTGAATGAACCTTGAAGAATAGTAGAAATTTTGACTGATTTTAGAAGAGTAGGCGTTAATGGAGGGGTTACAGATTTTCGCTGGTTTTAGAAGAGGAAATAGTGGGTGATTGAAGAGGAAATCGTGGGTTGTGGTTTGATACGTGGGTGAGGGGGTGTGATTTGGAGAGAGAAACTTGGGGGGAGTGGGAATATACGGTAGAGTTAAATTAGGAGACTAATTAATACCATTAAAACCTCTAAAATGTACATAAATGGTAATTAGGTATATAAAATATAATTATATTAAAAGTTAAGCATGCCGGGTAATATAGTTTACAATATGGCATAGGAATGTAAAAATCCCCCAAAAAAATTCCTTTTTTCCCAAAAAAAGTTTAACCGTTTTTCGAAATCAGCGTTTGTTCATAAAATTTTCAATTTTCACTTGAAGATGCATTTTGGAAATTTTCGAAAATTTGAAAAACAAAAAGCTGTTTTTCAAAATTTTCGCTCAAATCACTCACAAAACTTCAAAAACAACCCAAACTGAAATTTATGTCCAAACACAACTCCAAATTTCAAATATCATTTTCACTTGAAAAACAATTTCACCATTTTTTGGAATTTTACAATTCTTATGTCCAAACGCCTACTAAATGTCCAACTAAAAGCTTCTCTCGGGGGATTTACAGCCGTACCTTATATTTGTGCCACCTTTTAACCTGTACCCTATTTTTAAACATTATTGATTTGGTAGCCAGCAGACAAAAAATCTGTAATAATATGGCAATTACACCCTTGACAAAAGATATAAAACCTGTATTTACCTCGAAAATACGAGTAACAATTAAATTTGATTTGTAGTTTTAAATATATGTGATTAAATTCAATACCAATTAATATTCAAGAAATATGAACTAGAAATGAAAGAAATAAGTGAGTTAAACCAATGTTACTCAGCAGTGGTGACCTCGAGATGAACTAAGAGCAATAAAGTAAGAGCAATAAATGTAAAGGACAATTCTGATGAACAGTAAGAGAGAAAAGTAGGATAGCATATTCTTGCCAATGATGAAATGATGTTACAAAATGATTGGGGTCCCCTTTATATAATAGAGGAACCCTAAATAAGGTATATTTCTATTTACTGTAAGGAATATTCTTGATACAACTGTCTAACCGCCTAGTACGGAATCGTACAATCCTATTCCGGGATTTGTGCCATGATCTTGTGGACGTGGCAGTAATCTATCTTATTCTGTTACAAATCCATAACGGTACAATTTTGGGGTCGAGCATACTTAACTTCGGCATTCCTCTCACTCCTATCTTCGGGCATTGCATTCCGTCCTCGAGCTCGGATCTAGTCTGTCGACCTCGAACTCGAGCTTACTTGAACTCGGACCTAAGGCGATCCCACGAGCCTGGGAAATCAGGCGTGCTTGATTTCGACCGTATACAGATAGTCCCCGCGTTTCTTAGAGTAGGTCGTTCAGAAATGATTTGATCTTCACTGCGCCGATGCCTCGGTCCCAATGCCAATCTCATGATGTCAGCGGCTGAAGTGACTGAAAGGTCGCTTTCGTGCAGTTCCCAAAGTCATTAATTGGAGGCGGCTGACGGTCGGCTATTTGTCTTCCCCAATACGCTTGAGTAACCTCTATAAATAGGCCAACTTCACCATTTTACAAGCTTTACTTCTCTAATCGTTTTAAAAATATCATTAGCTCCTTCAACTTCTCTGAGTTCATCCTTCTCTTTAGTTTGCCTTTACTTCATCATCAACCCTTTCTCATTGAATTTCTACACCATAATGGCTAAAATATCTAAATCCGTTCCTCAAAAAGAAAAAGCCTCTTCATTATCACGACCGGCCAAAAGTAAAACGGTAGTGCCGCCTTGTATCGAGGAGTGTATTCCCCCGCCGTTTGAAACAACATCCAATTTTAAAATTGAAAAACCTGTATCAACACCATGCCGATGTGAGCCCATGTCCCGATACGTCTGCTTGATAACCGAAGACGAGCTTGAGCAGGTAAAAAGGGACTGCAATTGGGAGAACAAATATGTAGTGATACCTTCCCCCGATAAGGACATCACTACATATAAAGTGGGGTACCTAAGCGTGTATACCTACCCATTCACGCTGGATCCCGCGAATCCAGCCTTGCGTCCCATAGACCCAGTTATCCTTGATTTTTGCCAATAATACCAAGTGACGCATGGCCAGATCTACCCTTCATTCTGGCGAATCGTTCATTTGATCAGATTCTTCTCGAGCCAGGTCGAGGGTATCCCCTCGACCATCTGATCAGGTTGTACAGCCCTCGCTTTTATCGAGGTGGCTTGATAAAACTGTAACGCCGATCCTCAAAATCTCTCTTCTCCAGCATCGATGAGGACAAAGACCGAGGATGGATGAGCCGGTTTGTCCGAGTCAGGACCTCTAACCTGATTCCTACTGAGAGGATGTCATTCCCCGAGGAATGGAACATGAAACGTAAGTACATAGTAACTTTATACCTTGCTTCCTCTTCTCTTTCTCGACTTCATCTTTTTCTCGATCTAACCCCTTTCCGATGGCGCAGCTGTTGCTTGGTTTCCTGGTGCCGTCCCAGACCTCGAAGGTTGGGTCCGAAAACTAGCCTCTACCCCCTCATACGCGGAGCGCTGCTGGCGCGATCTGGCCAAGGGCCGATGGGAGGCAAAAAACCACGGTGAGTTCTCTTGTTTGTTTACTTTGTGTTTCTCAATAAAATACTCATTTGTCTTTATGTAGGCCTCGGAGACGCCGTTGCTATGCGGCCGCCCCTACCCGGTGAAGAAGAGATCCCAAACCCTTCCAAAGAAAAGAAAAGAAAGAGGGGGTCGCCTGCAAATCCCCCGAAGCCTAAGAAAAGCGCGGCTCGAAAGCCTAAGGCCAATACTGTGGCCCTATCTCTAGAAACGGCCCAACGCCTTCGGGACCAGGAAGAAGAAGAAGATGACGACTGCCTGTTGGTAGTTCGTAAAAGAGGAAGCACCGGTGCTTTGAAGTCTATCGAACCGGTGGTAGCAGATGCGGTTCATTCTAGAACCAAAGAATCTTTGAGGGGAGTTCGAGCAAAGTCCCCAAGCCATCGGGCAGCATTAGAGCACCTCATCTTAGAGGTCATTTGGATGGTGAGACCGAGGGGGCCGGTCCCGAGGTCCTTCAAAGAGAAGAGAATGCCTCGAGTGGATCACTTGGGGTAATTAATATAGATGTGTCACCGCCTGGTCCCAAGTTCTCAAAGGGGTAATTCCGAGATGCTCGGAACATGAGAACTCCTGATGTGGGGACGAGCCACGAGGGGCACGATATCTTTCGAGAATGCCTTGCAGGGATTAAAGATGGTCCCGATCCAGATGCTTCTTTCATTTTCGATGAGGCTCATCGTCTCTTCAAACAAGTAAGCCTCTGTTCTTCAGAATTACAC
Source organism: Nicotiana attenuata (assembly GCF_001879085.1). Taxonomy (NCBI): domain Eukaryota; kingdom Viridiplantae; phylum Streptophyta; class Magnoliopsida; order Solanales; family Solanaceae; genus Nicotiana; species Nicotiana attenuata. Next base: position 190,434 of record NW_017671369.1, on the reverse strand, counting down.
CTGCGTTTTATCCTTGTTGCTCTAAGTCTAACTTTTTCCTTTTTTGTGAAGGATGTGACGCTCCATAAAGAATCATTTTCCAAGTCTCGAGCTGAGCTTGCTCGATGTGAGGTCGAGCTTAAGAAAATCTCGAAAGAGAGGGACGGTCTTAAAACCCTCTATGTCAAGAAAGATGAGGAGATCAGTGACCTTCGAGCTGAACCGGCGGAGGCTCGTCAAGAATGGACCGAGCTTGTCGAAGAGGTAACATTCCCTTTAGAGTTTTGTTATGTATCTGCCCGACTGGTCGGCTAACGCTTTAACTTTATAGGTTCAACAAAAGAGCGAGCTGGTGCAGCAGCTCCGAGAGGAGCTCAAGATGAAGGAAGCCGAGACCCTAGGGTGGAGGCAAGGCATGGGTCGTCTTGCTTCGGAGAAGGATACTCTTCGAGAGCAGCTGGCTTCAAACGAACGCCACCTTCAAAGTGTGAAGGAGGAAAGCCTGGCTCGAAGTCGAAAGATCGAGGAGCTTGAAGCTAAATCTGCTGTTGAGCTTGGTAGGGCCAAATACTATGCAGAGGCATTTATATCTTCGTACTGAGCTGACGTTGAGGCAGCTAACAGCTGGGCAAAGGAGATCTCTGCTGCGGCCAAAGTTAAGCTATCATGTGCACTTGATCATGCCAGGCGGCAGTCCCGGAGAGAAACCCTCAAAGATGTGTATGCTCGTGGCTTCAATCTCTCGGCCGATATCAAAAAAGCAAAGAGTTTGGAAGAAGAGGCTGTCACTTTGCTTTCTGTTGACAAGGATTCAGCCAGTGGTTCCGAGAGCGGAGGAGACGAAGATGAAGTCCCCGAGGGGGAGGTTCCCGAGGGCAAAGCTCCCGAAGGTGCTGCTGCCAAAGTTGTGGCCCTAGAGTAGATTTAAGTTTCTTTATTTTGTGTTTTTGTGCAAGTACCCCTTGTGTAAACACCTTTGCAATCATCCCTCGAAAATACAAAAAGGACCTCTTTGTTTCGATTTTGACTTGTGTTGGATTTTATTTTGTTCTTATTTGTGTAAGATTCCGACTGTACAACTCAAATGATCGGTCCGAGTATTGGTTTGGACTCGGAACATAATTACCCTTAGATTTTTACTAATAAATATAATACCCCTTAAGGTTTTGTAAATCCTCGAGCTAAGTTTAAATTGATTTGATACGAGCTCGGGATGTCGGGACTCTTGAGTCCGAGTTAAGTGAGAGCAAGATCTCGAACTCTATGAATTTTGGCCCTTAGGCTCTTTTATATCGGCCCTTAGGCTCTTATAGTTTGGCCCTTAGGCTCTTATAGTTTGCCCTTAGGCTCTTTAAGTTGGGCCGATTCGACCTCTAAAGTGGCTATAATTTTTCCCTCTTTTTCGGCTAAAAGACTTAGTGAAAATTTAATTATGTCTTGGCATGTGTTTTTCGTACCCATTGGGTTTTTCGAAGGTTTGACGAATTGGAACCTTATTATTAATCTGTTTGTCTAAACATGATCGAATACCTCTTGAGGTCTTTTCGAAGGCTGATGTTATCGAAGCCTTTAAATTATTCGAGGGCTGAATTTATCGAAGCCCTTTATATTTTGCTTTTGCCGAGGGTAGCCTGATTTAACCGGTTTTTTCAAAGTGTTTGAAGGCCTTTAATTTATGGCAGAATTCGGACGTCTCCGAGCCGCATTATTTTGGCCGTAGCCTTTTTATATGACCTTAGTCTTTAATATGGCCGTAGCCTTCGGGTATGTCGCTTGGAGTTGTTTCCCGATAACCTTTCAAACTTGTTCGAAAAGTTAGTCCCCGAGTATATTAGCCTTGGCCTTTGTTTCGAGGGGATGCCTATTTGAGGTCTTATGAGTCCGAGTTTTCGATGACTCAGATGTGCTGACTGTCGATAACAATCCTCGAGTATCTCGGGGCTGCATTCGCGCTTTGGCTCTTGAGCCGTTTCCCGTAGGATTATAAGTGTAGAGCTCGTATAATAGTAGACTTCCTTGAGACACAAAGTGTTTTTGGTATAAACAGAATGCTTCTTCAAATAATTGATACATGCGTACATGTTTTTCCAACGGGGCACGACTATTATATATGGACACGGTTCATCTGACCATTTGGCCCATTACAAAGTTTTCCTTATCGAGGCCCTCTTAGGCGTGAAGTATTTTCCTCAAAAATATGATCTCCGAGGGTGATGCCCCCCCAGTATTCGAGGTTGATTGAAAAGAAGCCTTAGATACTGTTTGAGTTTTCCTTAGGTAGCATATTGTTGTTGCCTCGTTAAAAACCTTGCCGGTAAAACCCATTTGGGACAAAATCCGGTCTAAGGGAAAAAGAGTGCAACGCATGCTTTAAAACCTAAGGCCTTCGTGTAAAAAGGGTGTCTTCGATAGCTTCGATCGAAAATCTGCACTGAGTTAGTTTTAAACTCAAATGGACAATAGGATAAAGTCATACCTTAGCAGTAGTATCGTTCGAGTAATGATACGTTCCAATTGTTTAGCAGTTGTTCACCTACCATCGTGCTGAGTTTGTAAGATCCTTTATCGACAACCCCGAGGACTTGGCACGGTCCTTCCCAATTCGGGCCCAGTTTCCCTTCATTCAGGTCTCGAGTATTGAGGGTGACTTTCCGTAGAACTAAGTACCCGATTCTGAAATGTCGAAGATTGGTCCTTCTATTGTAGTACCTCTCAATCCTTTGCTTCAGCGTGGCCATCCGAACAAGCGCTGCTTCTCGTTTCTCATTTAATAGCTCGAGGCTAGTATACATAGCCTCGCGATTTGACTCCTGCGATGCATGCCGAAACCTGGCGCTGGGTTCTACGACCTCGACAAGGATAAGGGCCTCGGAGCCATATACCCAATAAAATGGGGTAGCCCCAGTGCTAGACTTCGATGTTGTTCTATACGCCCAAAGAACCTCGGGTAGAACTTCTCTCTATTTCCCTTTTGCTCGTCCAACCTTTTCTTCAAGTTTTGAATGATAGTTTTATTCGTTGACTCGGCCTGTCCATTTCCAGTTGGGTGGTATGGTGTTGATAAGATCCTCTTTATTTTGTGTGCTTCGAGGAACTCCGTTACCTTGTTGCCGATGAATTTTTTCCCATTGTCACATACAATCGCGGCAGGTATCCTGAACCGGCATATGATGCGGTCCCAGCTGAAGTCAATAATTTCTTTTTCTCTAACCTTTTCGAAGGCCTGTGCTTCCACCAATTTAGAAAAATGATCAGTCATAAATAAAATAAATTTAGCTTTACCTGGGGCCGTTGATAGAGGGCCGACTATGTCCATTCCCCTTTTCATGAAAGGCCACGGGGATAGGACCGAGTGGAATTGTTCTCCAGGTTGATGGATTATTGGTGCAAACCGTTGATATTTGTCACATTTTTTGACGAATTCCTTTGTATCTTTTTCCATGTTGTCCCAGTAATATCCTGCCTAATGATTTTGCGAACCGGAGACTTGGCGCTGAGTGGTTCCCACATGTACCTTCGTGGATTTCTCGTAGAACATAATCGGTGTCCCTCGGCACTAAACATACCCCCAATGGCCCATCGAACGTTCTTCTGTACAATGTTCCATCTCCATCTAATGCGAACCTAGTAGCCTTGGTCCGTAGGGCCCTCGATTCTTTGTGGTCCGAGGAGAGTTTTCCATTTTTCAAATAGTCAATATACTTGTTCCTCCAGTCCCACGTCAAACTTGTTAAATTTATTTCAGCATGACCCTCTTCAACCACAGACCTCGATAACTAGACGACAGTCCCCGGGACGATGTCATCCTCCTCAATCGAGGATCCTAGATTAGCAAGTGCATCGGCCTCGCTATTTTGTTCTCGAGGCACATGATCCAAAGTCCACTCCTTGAAGCGGTGCAAAGTTACCTGTAGCTTATCCAAGTATCGTTGCATCCTATCCTCTCGAACTTCAAAACTTTTGTTTACTTGGTTTACCACCAATAGAGAATCGCACTTAGCTTCGATGGCTTCTGCTCCCAAGCTCTTAGCTAGCTCGAGACCTGCAATCATGGCCTCATACTCGGCCTCATTGTTAGTCAATCTAGAAGTTTTGATAGATTATCTAAACTTCAAGATAATGCCAAGACCGGACCCTTTCACATTCGAGGCACCATCCGTAAAAAGGGTCCATACCCTCGATGATGTACCCAAACTTAGCAGGAGTTCTTTCTCCACTTCGGGTATGAGGGTCGGCGTAAAATCAACCACTAAGTCAGCTAAGATTTGAGACTTGATGGAGGTACGGGGTTGATATTCGATATCGTACCCACTAAGTTCGACGGCCCATTTGGCCAGCCGGCCCGACAGCTCGGGCTTATGCAAAATATTTCGAAGGGGGTAAGTGGTCAATACACATATAGGATGACATTGAAAATATGGTTTTAGCTTTCTAGATGCTCTTATCAATGCAAGTGCTAATTTTTCTAAGTGAGAATAGCTAGTTTCGGCATCTCCTAGAGTTCAGCTTACAAAATAAACAGGGAATTGCATACCTTGCTCTTCTCGAACCAGTACTCCACTTACCGCTATCTCGGACACTGCCAGATATAGGTAAAGTATTTCATCTACCTTCGGGGTGTGAAGCAAAGGCGGGCTCGATAAGTATCACTTTAATTCTTCCAAGGCTCGCTGGCATTCCGGGGTCCATGCAAAATCCTTTTTCTTTTTGAGCAAGGAAAAGAAACGGTGATTTCGATCTGACAACCTGGAAATGAATCGACCCAAAGCAGCTATTCTCCCTGTTAGCCTTTGCACGGTCTTCACACTATCCACGATCGTGATATCCTCGATGACCTTGATCTTATCGGGGTTAATTTCGATACCCCAATTCGATGCCATAAAGCCGAGGAACTTACCCGAGCTGACTCCGAAGGAACATTTCTCCGGGTTAAGCTTCATGTTGTATTTCCTCAAGATTTCGAATATTTCCTGCAAATGAGCTAAGTGGTCCTCTGCGCGCAGGGACTTAACTAACATATCGTTAATATAAACTTCCATTGTTTTACCTATTTGTTCTTCAAACATTTTGTTAACTAGGTTGGTATGTAGCTCCTGCATTTTTTATCCCAAAGGGCATTACGTTGTAACAATAAGTTCCAAATTTATTAATAAATGAAGTCTTTTCCTGGTCCTCCGGGTTCATCTGAATCTGATTGTGCCCGGAGTAGGCATCGAGAAAAGTTAGGATCTCGTGGCCGGCCGTAGCATCGATCATACGGTTGATGTTGGGCAGTGGGAAAGAATCTTTGGGACATGCTTTGTTCAAGTCCTTATAGTCTACACACATTCTAAGTTTTTCTCCCTTTTTAGGAACTACAACTACATTGGCTAACCATTCGGGGTATTTACCTCCCGAATAGACCCTATTTTAAGAAGTTTGGTTACTTCGTCCTTTATGAACACATGTTTCACCTCGGACTGGGGTCTCCTTTTTTGCTTCACCGGTTTGAACCTGGGGTCGATGCTTAGACGATGTGTGGTGATTTCCGGTGGAATCCCTGTCATATCTAAATGGGACCAAGTAAAGCAATCCATATTATCAATAAGAAATTGAATGAGTTTTTCCCTGAGTTCGGGGATTAATCCCGTCCCCAGGTATACCTTTCTCGCGGGCATGTATTTGATCAGTATGAACTGCTCCAGTTCCTCGACAGTTGATTTGGTTGCATCGGACTCTTCGGGAACGATGAAGGTTCGAGGAGTAAGGAAGTCCTCTTCTTCGTCTTCGATTACATGTTGCTTCGATTCCATCGAGGTTGGGGACGGTGATTGCTATTTAGCCGCCCGCTTACCTTTGGTGCTCGATTTCTCCGAGGTCGAAGGCTCTGGTATCGGTACCACTTCCTCGACAGCAAATATCTCCTTTGCAGCATGTTGCTCTCTGTAGACTGTTTTCACTCCTTTTCTGTTGGGACCTTCATCATCTAGTGAAGAGTTGAAGGCACTGCCCTCATGTTGTGTATCCATGGTCTCCCGATGAGTGCATTATACCTCATGTCACCTTTGATGACATGGAATTTTGTGTCATGTATGGTTCCGGCTATATTTACTGGTAGGATTATCTCCCCCTTTGTTGTTTCGCTTGCCATATTGAAGCCATTTAGGACCCCGAGATGCAGGTACGATTTGATCTTGTAGGCCGAGTTGTTCCATGACCCTCGATCTGATTATGTTTGCTGAGCTACCTGGATCCACTAAAACACGCTTAAACTGAATCTTATTTACAAGAATAGAAATTACCAGGGCGTCGTTGTGCGGTTGGGATATGCCTTGTGCTTCCTCGTCACAAAATGATAAGACGTCCTCGGGCACATAGCTCCGAGTCCGTTTTTCTCTGGTGATCGATACCTTGGTGCATTTGAACACAGGTCCTTGCGGGACATCGACACCGCCAACGATCATGTGGATTACATGTTGTGGTTCTTCCTGCTTATTTTTTCTTGCATCTCTCTCTCTCTGAAGTGGTTCTTGGCTCGATCACTTAGAAATTCTCGAAGATGACCTTCGTTGAACAACCGAGCCACTTCTTCCCTTAGTTTTCTGCAATCTTCTGTTCTATGACCATGTGTGCCATGATACTTGCACATCAGGTTTGGGTTCCTCTGAGAAGGATCGGTTTGTATAGGCCCGGGCAACTTGGTGTCTTTGATTCTTCAATAGCTGGCATAATTCCCGATGCGTCTATGCTGAAGTTGTACTCCGACAATCGAGGTGCCTCTGTGGGTTCGACATGCTTATCGAACCCGCTCTTACTCATGAGCCCTAGAGAACTTTGACCTCGATCGTTTCTCCGATCATTTTTGGGGGTGTTTCGACCCGAGCCGTTATTTCTTCGATCGATGTACGGATGATACCGCTCTTTGTTCGATCTTGATTCCTTGTCCGTATCCCTCGGGGGCTTGGCTGCGAATCTGTTAGGATGAACTGAATCCGAAGGGGCTCCCAACTGGTCGTCCTTGGCCCTGATTTTTGATTGATAACGGTTGTGCACATCTGACCATGTCACAGCTGGATACTCGATCAGGTTCTGCTTTAACTGTCGAGACACAATCGAGCTCCTTTCATTCAAACCCTGTATAAAAGCTTGTACTGCCCAGTCATCCGAGATCGGTGGTAACTCCATCAGTTCCATCTGGAACCTGGACACGAACTCCCTCAACATCTCATCGTTCCTTTTTTTGTCTTGAAGACGTCCGATTTTCTCGTGGCCACCTTTATGGCCCCAGCGTGCGCTTTCACGAAGGCGTATGCTAACATAGCAAATGAGTCAATAGAGTTAGGAGGTAAGTTGTGATACAAAATCATAGCTCCTTTCGACAATGTTTCTCCAAAACTTTTTCAATAAGACTGATTCGATCTCATCGTCATTCAAGTCATTTCCTTTGATCCCACAAATGTATAAAGTAATATGCTCGTTAGGGTCGGTTGTCCCATTATATTTGGGTATATCGGGCATGCGAAACTTCTTAGGAATATGCATCGGAGCTGCGCTCTAAGGGGATGGTTTTTGTATGCACTTTTTGGCATCTAATCCTTTCAAAACTGGAGGTGCCCCTGGTATTTGGTCAACACGGGAGTTATAAGTTTCCACCTTTTTGTCATTGTCTTCAATCTTCTTTTCNGCTAGATTCGGGACGTTCAGAGGCCGACTTGGCAGGGCAAGGGCATTTTGGAGTAGAGTTTTGCTCGGAATGAGGTAAGTATCAGTTATAAATCTGATCCTGAGGGTATGAAACCCTGAATTTTGTGTCGTGTGACTATTTTTGGAGGTGACGCACATTCTAGGGTGACGGGCGTGTGGGCATGCACCGAAGGGATTGTGACTTGGTCCGTCCCATGATACTATAGAATCGAATAGCTTACTGTTAACTACATGTTCCCTCTGTTTTTATGGAAATTGATTGCAATTCATGTTAGAAATCATGTTTAGGCCTTATGATATCACCGTTGGGACCCGTTGAGGTTGTGTACTTGTTGAATTAACTGCTATTTGCTTATTTTGTTCTTGGGATTGGTTTTTGTATGCACTTTTTGGCATCTAATCCTTTCAAAACTGGAGGTGCCCCTGGTATTTGGTCAACACGGGAGTTATAAGTTTCCACCTTTTTGTCATTGTCTTCAATCTTCTTTTCTCCGGACTCGATCCTCTTGGTGAGCTCTTCGAGCATCCTCATAATGGTGGGGTCAATCCCCAAGTCATTTCCATTTGACCTCTCTGGTGCTGGCTCACCACGTCGAGTGTTTTCATGTTCAGCTACACTAGGAGTCTTATTTTGACTTTGAAGTTAAGCAATGACGATCTGTTGAGCTTGCAGCATCTCGAATATCACTTGGAGGCTGATTCCCCCATCACCCACTCCTTGTGTTCCTTGGCCACCAGGCCGGGCTTACCTGCGTACACTCCCTCCGGGGTCTGTGCCTAAATCTGTGTTTAGAGCAATATGTGAACTAACATCAACCGGTTCCATGTTTGGCACTTCCCTAGGGTTTATTGGTGGTACACCGACCCCTATATTGTTGTATTCTCCAAGACCTTCGTTGTCATGAGCAGGTGCATTTTGTGAGCTAGACATGTTTCAGCCTGAGAATCAAAAGTTCTTGACAAGAAAAGTGTAAAAATAACATGTGTAATGAGAATCAGTAAAGAAACAATCACTATTATCTTTAGCCCCATGGTGGGCGCCAAACTGTTTACCTCGAAAATACGAGTAACAATTAAATTTGATTTGTGGTTTTAAAGATATGCGATTAAATTCAATACCAATTAATATTCAAGAAAGATGAAGTAGAAATGAAAGAAATAAGTGAGTTAAACCAATGTTACTCAGCAGTGGTGACCTCGAGCTTAGTAACCTCGAGATGAACTAAGAGCAATAAAGTAAGAACAATAAATGTAAAGGACAATTCTAATAAACAGTAAGAGAGAAATGTAGGATAGTATATTCTTGCCAATGATGTGATGATGTTACAAAATGATTGGGGTCCCCTTTATATTATAGGGGAACCCTAAATAAGGTATATTTCTATTTACAGTAAGGAATATTCTTGATACAATTGTCTAACCGCCTAGTACGGAATCGTACAATCCTATTCCGGGATTTACGCCATGATCTTGGGGACGTGGCAGGAATCTAGCTCATTCTGTTACAAATTCATAACGGTACAATTTCGGGGTCAAGCATACTTAACTTCGGCATTCCTCGCACTCCTATCTTCGGGCATTGCATTCCATCCTCGAGCTCGGGTCTAGTCTGTCGACCTCGAACTCGAGCTTACTTGAACTCGGACCTAAGGCGATCCCACGAGCCTGGAAAATCAGGCGTGCCTGATTTCGACCGTATACAACCTGCATCACGCATTAATTGCGTGATCTGCAACCTCATTCATGAAAAAAGATCTCCTCCTCTCCTCTCAGCACCTTTATCAAAAAACTAGAAAATTATCCAGATTCATCTTCAGAATCACACTTGCATGAAGTTGTTTCATGTTGAAGCTAAAACTTCATGCTAAATATAGCATGAAGTTTTTTCACATTGAAGCTAAAACTTCATGCTAATGCACTGTTGAAGCTAAAACTTCATGCTAAATATAACATGAACTTTTTTCACATTGAAGCTAAAACTTCATGCTAATGCACGCTGAAATATTTATCCTGCAGTCTATAGTTTTGCATGAGTTTTATCCGAAATTTCAGTCTAAACATGCTGGAGTTATTTAGTTCATTTACTAAAACTTTAGATTAAACATGTTGAAGTTATTTAGTTCATTTGCTAAAATTACAGACTAAACATGCTTAAGTTATTTAGTTTATTTGCTAAAACTTCAGACTAAACATGCTTAAATTTTTTAGTTCATTTGCTAAAACTTCAAACTAAACATGTTTAAGTTTTTCGTTCATTTGCTAAAGCTTCAGACTAAACATGCTTAAGTTTTTGTCTTGTAGTATGTAATTTTCTAATGAGTTTTTGCTAATGCATGCTGAAGTTATTTAGTTCATTTGCTAAAACTTCATACCAAAACGTGCTAAAGTCTTGTAACGCAGTCTATAGTTTTGTCCTGAGTTTTATCCGAAACTTCAGTCTAAACAAGCTGACGTTTTTAGTTCATTTGCTAAAACTTCAGCTTAAACATGCTTAAATTTTTGTCCTGCAGTTTGTCAATAGACTTTTATCAGGGAAGGGCAAAATTATCTTTTTAAAACGCTTTTAACAAAAAAATGGATACAGATACAAACGGAAAAACAAAACGGGTATAAGTTAAAAAAAAAGGGCGACCAAATAGGGCGCCCCATGCAATTCTTACGCTTCTCTCCTCAAATTTAAATGTGGAAATAACACTAGGTAGCCACTTCATTTTGTTTAAAATATATTCATAGTTTACAACATATTTAAAGATTAGTCGATTCTCTTAAACTTTGAGGTTCAAACTTCAGGACATCATGTCCTAAAGTTTGAATATTATGTCCAGAAATTAGAAATTATGTCCTAAATTTTGAATTAGCAATTCAGTAATTCAGGACACTTAGTCCTGAATTTCAAATTAACAGCTCAAAAATTTAGCACACTAAGTCCTGAATTCCAATTAGCCACTCAAAAATTTAGGATACAAAAATTCAGGATACTTAGGGTGTGTTTAGTATGAAGGCAAATGTTTTTCATAGAAAAAAAAAAGTTCATGGAAAATGAGTGGTTTTATTACTTAATTATCCTTGTTTGGTTGGTGAGTGAAAAAAAATTCCGGAAAATATTTTCTAGTCTCCACCCCCCTCCTTCTCCTTCGCGACTCTATTTCCTTTAAGAATTTAATTATTCTTTTTAAAATTTACATAAACCCAAAGGAACTAATGTGCTACTTTACTTTTTCACACAAGAACAATGTTAAAATTTGAGCTCGATAACTAAGAAAAATATTTTTTGTTGAAAAAAGAAAGTATCCTTTCTACAACATAAAAAGAAATTACTAATTTTGTTGAATGAAAGAAAATCATGAAAAGAAAATACTCAGTTTGTTGAAATGAAAGAAAATACTTTTTCTACATCATGAAAAGAAAGTATTCTTTTGTTGAGATGAAAGAAAATATTTTTTCTACATTATGAAGAAATTACTCGTTTTGTTGAAATGAAAGAAAATATTTTTTTCTACAACAGCGAAAGAAAATAGTTTTTATGAAATGAAAGAAAATATTTTTCTACATCATGAAAAGAAGTACTCGTTTTGTTGAAATCAAAGAAAATACTTTTCTACATTATGAAAAGAAAGTACTCGTTTTTAAAAAAAATCTTTTTCTATTTCAGGAAAATAAAATATTTAGTTTGATGAGATGAAAGAAAATACTTTTTCTACATCATGAAAAAAAGGTATTTATTTTGTTGACGAAAGAAAATACTTTTTCTACATCATGAAAAGAATACACTCATTTTGTTGAAATAAAAAAAAGTATTCTATTTACAACATGAAAAGAAATTACTCTTAACAATATTCTATTTAGGGTGGGTGGTGAGCGAGGTTGGGGTAGGTGGGTGGGGGGGGGGGTATTGTTTTTGGGTGATTGGGGGTGGGGTGGGTTAGGGGTGGTTTGGGGGTGGGTTGATGGGGTTGGGAAATAGGGTGGAGAAGGTTGAAAAAAGAGTTTTGAAAATATTTTTTCCTTCTTTTGATAGGGAAAACATTTTTCTCCGACTGGAAAATGAGTTCATGAGGAAAATGGTTTCCAAAACATTTAAGCCAACCAAATATGAAAAAATTAAAAAATATTTTCCTTCATATCTCACACCCTTAGTCCTGAAATTTGGGTGAATTAGCTAATTTTTAAATATATTTTAAATAACAGACTTAAAAGTGGCTACCAGTACAATACGTCAATATAAATGTGTCTGATGAACAGGTTAGTATAAATTTGAAGGGATTAAAATAAGAGAAGAATAAATAAGTGAGTGGGTCTACGACCTAAACCATCCAAAAATTTCTTACGTCAAAATTTGGATTAGACTGGATTAGACAATAGGTTAATATTCGACCAACTTAAATTATTTTTAATTTGTTTATTTGTTTTGTTATGATTTGTTTAGTTGCAAACTAAAGACAATTTCTCTTTTATTTATATATAGAGAGAAATATACATAGTATAGTAAATACACACTTCTATTTCTATATGGAATTTTTATATTTCTATACACTATTTGAAACTTTATTATCCTCCCTACTCAAGTTTCGATTTAATTCCAATAATGTTGCACAATGGTGTGTTCAAATTGAAATTGTCAATAAATAAATTTTGAAGGTGTTTGACTCTCCACCATTGACAGCCATTAAAAAACTTTGAAGCTTTGAATTCAAATTTGAGTTTCAAAAACCATTATTTTTTTGGATTGGGCGTTGTTGCAAACAATTGGGAATATTATTTGGAGTTTATATCTCAATTTTGAGGGTGTTCTGGTGAAGATTAGACTTGATTTTGGCTGAATTTCAGATTGAAACAAGAAGAAGAAGAAGAAGACGACATGACATACATTATACTTACGAAATAGTAGTAAAGTTGTAGAAAAATTATATTCTGTTGTTTATATATATTTTTTTATTTAAATATTGTATGAAAGTTGAATAATATTGTATAAAAATTATATTAAATTGTATGATATTGTAGTTGTATATAATTGGGTAGAAATAATGTATGAATGTTGTAGATAAGTTGTATAATATATAATTAGTTGTATAAAATTTGTTTTTACTATGTATAAATCAGATACAAAATATACAAAAGACATATTGTATAAAAATTATATTTAAGTAGTATGATATTATATTTGTGTATAACTGGGTCGAAATAAAGTATGAAAGTTGTAGATAAGTTATAGATAAGTTGTATATAAGTTGTATAATATATAATTAGTTGTATGAAATTTTTTTTACTATGTATAAATCACATACAAAATATACAAACTTTATACAATCACATATATATCCTTCATTAATCAAATAAGAGTTTTCCAAAGGGGTTTATATGATTTTGAACTGCTCCAACCATCATCTTAAGGCTTAGACGAAAATGCCCAGATTTTTTGAATAATTGAACCACATACATATCAGATGCTTAGACAGCCGTTCTTATAGTAGTACAATATTTGACCATTGATGCAGCATAAAACATTACATCAACTAAGCATGACTAAATTTAACGGCACCAATCATTTAAATAATAAAATGACAGCAAGGAGTAAAGTTGTGTTCATGCATCCGCCAAAACTCCTCCAACTTTAATTGATTAGTGTATTTTAAGGCGGAAGAAAAATAAGGAAAGAGAAGAGGAGAAAAAAAAAAAAGGAAAAGGGTATAACTAATCTCTTGATTGAAGGCACTAATAATGAATTGGGAGCCTTTTAAGGTGGAATGTATATATTTTGTAGATAAAATTTGTGTAGATCGAATAAATAATAAAACATGAACAATTTTATTAATAACTTTCAAGCAGTGTATAGGAACGAAAACCCTTTCTATATTCGTAAAAGGTTTTTCATGGTTTGATTTGGACTACTTAGTAACCAAATGAAGAAAGTAGCAAAATGAGGAGGGTTCATGTAGGTGTTGGACTATTCTAAAAGAGGAGTGACAGCTCTCCCCCCTCCCTTCTCGTCCCTTCGTTGAATGACTTTAATTGGGCCGTCCGCTGCAAGCTGGATCTTGTTACCCTTCTGTTAGCTGAATGGGCTAAACTTGCTATTGATAGCGGCCTTGGTCTCTGAATAGTTGGCGAATTGCGAATATTTGGTAAAAATAGCATGGGCTAGCCAGTTTTTGGACTAGTAATTGAAAACAGCTAATATTTGTAAAGTCATTAAAAGATAATCATTATTTTGCTAAAACACAAAATTACAGCATAATCAGCATAATATGCTGGATTATGGAGCTCTTGTATATAAACTTACAACATATTATGTTGGAACTCCAGCACACGAAAAGTTCCAACATAATATGCTGGATTATGGAGCTCCTGCTTATAAACTTCCAGCATATTATGTTGGAATTCCAGCACATTATGAAATTTCATCACATTATGTTGGAATCTCATATGTAAAAATTCGAACTCCAGCATATTATGGAGGAATGTTTCTAAATTTTTAAGGGTGTTTTTGTTTAGATTTTATTTTTACATGAAAAAATGGCTAAATTTCAATTACTTTTAAAGTTGTGGCTATTTTCAGTTACCAGTTATAAATCTAGCTATTTCTATTCCCC
>NW_017671369.1:144845-176162 GCF_001879085.1 Nicotiana attenuata | reverse complement strand
CCACCCCCAAACAAATATTAAATAAATATTAAATTCTTTCCTAAATGCATGGTTATATTTAAATTATCTCATTAGAACATCAACGAGTACTCAATGGTAAACAAATTAAATTAGTGGCGAGGAATGCATGGTTGAAGGAACCATTGAAACCCTATCATCAATACAAATTAATACGCTGCTTTATATACGTGAAAACTACAATCGAGTAACACCACTTAGCTTAGTTTTGTTTAGTTTATCCTCTCTCTTTTTTTTAAAAATTACTGTGCGTACTTACCAGTTACCACAATAGCATCATACTTCATTTAAAAATTCACAAACTTCTTTTCAATTGGAACAAAGAAGTTAGTGAATTGGACACTCGATCGAGAAAAACCTTTGCTTGACATGCAAAACATTGCAATAATTAAGTGGTGGATAAAAAGAAATCCACTTAATTTTCACTTTTCATCATTGTATTTATTATTACAAAGCTCCACCCGCACGGCCGTGAAGAGCTTCTCTATTACATCTATTACAAAGTAAAAGACATTTACTAATATTTTAAAGATTGTTACAGCACGCACTTGGAGGTGACTGATGGATATTCTCATGCAACTTATATAAGACAACATACTAAAAGTAGTTAAAATTAGAGCAAGAAAAGGAATGGCTGTCTCTGTTTGATATTATACACGTATACAGAAGAAGCATCACACCCCACGTTCGACTGAGATCATGAAGTGATTCTGAAGCCATATTTGTGGGGGCCGGAGGAAAGAAAAACAGATCATTCAGAAATAGAAGCATCACTAACAAATAATTAGTATAAAGAAGCTTCTCCATTTATGTTTTTCTGCGTTCCCCGCCTAACTTAATGTAAGTATTATTTACTACAATCAACGAAACCTGCCTTAATATATATTAATTATATATTAATATAAACTTAATACATTTTCTAATACAAAATACAAAGGTCTATGCAAAAGCTACTGGGTTTGGCCGAACCTGTAAATTATACCCTACATCCGCCCCTGTCAGTGCAATCCCACATCAGATCCAATGTACAACTTCCACATTTACATGTGCATCTTATTTTACCTAAACATAGCTGGGCTATAAATTAACAAAAAATTAATTTCCCAACTTATGTTATTAGGATGAATGAAGGGGAGCCTTGGCGTAACTGGTAAAGTTACTGCCATGTAGTTAGGAGCGGGTTCGAGCCATGGAAACAGCCTCTTGCAGAAATACACAGTAAGGCTGCGTACAATAGATCTTTGTGGTCTGGCCCTTCCCTGACCTCGCGCATAGCGGGAGTTTAGGGCACCGGGATGCTCTTTTTTATATTATTGGGATAAATCCTACAAGAATTTCATTTATCCAACTAAACATGTTTTTCCTATATAGAAATTCTTTGATATTCAGTTTACTTTCCAAAATGGTCCATGAAAATGCCAGCCAAGGGTTCGTAAAATCATGGCTAATAATACTAAAGATACCATAATGGCAAAAATACTTGCCAAGTGTAAGTAGAGATTAAGATAGAAAGCTCAGCAACTAGAAAAGATCAAAAAGGAATTCTAAAAAAGTAAAAATTCCAAAAAGAATCACAACTTTCGACAAAAGCATTAGAGAATATTAAAAAATGGCCTGTCAAAGGCCAAAAGAAAACGTATCTAGAAACCAAGAAGTAAAGTAAAGAAAAGAGAAACACATTTCTGTCTGAGCAGTGCAAGCAAAAGAAGAAATAGATGTAATTAGTCAATTGCGAAGTGCTATCATTGAGAAAGAATGAAAATTTTGGGTTTTTGGACCACCACTTATAATAAACCTAAAAGAGACGAGATTCAACACGAGGCAGTGTAGGAGCCATAACAATACTGCAATGAACAAGGCCATTCATCATTAATTATTTCACCCTAATAAACAACCCAAAATAAAAGAAAAAGGAGAGAAAGTGAATTGACAGAATCTGTTTTAGATTGTTATACATATAACAAAATTATATTTTGCGTTCATGGGTTGGATTGACAGAATCTGTTTTAGACCCGCTCCGATTGTCATATTTGTTCTTTGAACATTCCTTTGTTATTAGTAGTACTTAATTTTCATATTGACATGTTCCCATCTAAATAAATATAGGTATATGGAACATTCCTTCAAAAAAAAAAGCCAAAATTTCACGGTATAGCCAGTTTTCGGACTGGTCAATCAAAAATAGTCAGCGTTTACCAAGTCAATGAAAAATAGTCACCGTTTTGCTACAATAGAGACCGGTCCAGCATAATATACCGGATTTTGGTGCACTTGTGTATGAACTCCAGCATATTATGCTGGACCGGTATACTTTGCTGGCTCCAGTATAATATACTGGAGACTGGAGCACTGGTGCTCCAAACTCCAGTATATTATACTGGACCATTATACTTGCTGGAACTCCAGTATATTATGCTGGAGTTCTAGTGTATTTATGCTGGAACTCCATCATATTATGCTGGAGTTCCAGCATACAATCCTGGAACTCCAGTATAATATGTTGGAGTTGAAGTATACTTATGCTGGAACTCTAACATAATATACTGGAGTATTTTCCGGGTTTTGAACAGTGTTTTCGCTCAGATTTATCTTTACATAGAAAATGGCTAAATTTAGATTACTTTTGAAATTGGACTATTTTTGAACAACCAGTTGTAAATCTAGCTATTTTTAAAAATCACCAAAAAAAAAAAATTATGTCCAAACGGGCTCCTAGAGTTGCGTTTCTACGGTTTTTCAAATTTGGTCATTCTCCGCACATTCTGCTGCTAGGTTGTACCTAGATAGCTATATAATCTCATTAGTCCTACTTCACATTTAGAATGGAAAATATAAAAGGAAAAGAAAGAGAAGTTGCAGATTTGAAATATCAATAATGCTTTTCAAGACAATTATTCATAAATAAAGAAAAGAGAAAAATATTTTCGTGCATGTATCCATTTGAAAGGTAAAATAAAATTAATGAGCCATTTTCCTTTAAAATTCTTGCAAATTTAACAGGATTTAATTTGAAGATCTTTCCTTTGAAAAAAAAAAACTTTAAATGCTTTTTCACTTATTTTCTATTTATCAAATTCATTGAATGTATAAAATGCTCACCTGTTAAAACTTTTCTTTTCGTTCTCTCAGAATTAACCGGCGGTCCGTTTACCTCGAAAAGATCGAGTAACAATTAAACTTGTTTGTGGTTTTAAAGATACGTGATTTAGTTCAATATTAAGTAATAACCAAGAAATCAAACGTATAAATTAGAGAAGAAAGTTGAATCAAACCAGTGCTTAAGCAAGTCTTGACCTCGAGCTAGATGGCCTCGAGGTTGGTTAACAAGAACAGTAAAGTAAAGACAATAAAGTTTAATAGACAATTCTGATGAGTAATGAGCGAGAAAGTAAAAGAGTACATTCTTTTGCCAATGATTGATCGTCGTTACAAATGATTGAAGTCCCTTTATATAGTAGGGGAACCCTAAATAAGGTACATTTCTATTTACAGTAAGGAATCTTATTGGGACAGCTGTCCAACCGCCTAGTACGGGTTCGTACTAGGTCGTACAAATCTATTTCGGAATTCACGCCATGATCTTGGGGATGTGGCGGGAATCTTGCTCTTTCTGTTGCAAATCCATAACGGCATCATCTCGGGGTTGGTCATACTCGGCTTCGGTGCTCATCACGTACTTTGATCTTCGAGCCTTGTATTCTGTCATCGGGCTCGAGCTTGGTCCATCGGGCTTGAACTCAATCCATCCTGAACTCGGGCTTGAAGCGACTCTTCGAGCCCGTGAAATCGGGCATAATTGATTTCGACTGTATACAGATATTCCACGCGTTTCTTAGAGTAAGATGATAAGAAACGATTTGATCATCGATCCTCCAATGCCTTGATCATGATGTCAATCTCGTGACGTCAGCGACTGAAGTGATTGAAAGGTCGCGCCTGCATAGTTCCCAAGGCCATTAATTGAAGGAGGCTGATGGTCGACCATTGGCTTCCCCAAACCGTTAAAGTGGCCACTATAAATAGGTCAATTTTACAACGAGTATAATCTTTACTTCTCAAATCTTTCTCAAAACCTCACTAGCTTCTTCATCTTTCCTGAGTTCATCCTTTCTTCAACTTGTTCTTGCTACAACATCAACTTCTTTTCTTCTTTTGAATTTCTCAACAGTAATGGCCAAAACATCTAAAATCGTTCCTCAAAAAGAAAAAGCCTCCTCATCGTCGCGGTCGTCCGATGGTAGAACGACGGTGCCACCTCGTATCAAGGAATGTATTCCCGGGACATGCGAGCTATCTTCCGATTTCAAAATCGAGAAGCCTGCACCGGTTCCAGGCCGATGTGAGCTCATGTCTCGATACATCTTCTTGATAACTGAAGACGAACTTGAGAAGGTGAAAGAGGATTGTAATTGGGAGGATAAGGATGTCATGATTCCTTCCCCCGAAGAGGATATCACCACCCATGTGGTAGGGTACTTAAGTGTGTATACTTACCCTTTCACATTGGGTCCCGTAGATCCAGCACTAGGTCCTGTAGACCTAGTCATTCTTGATTTCTGTCACCAATATCGGGTGACGCTTGGCCAGATATACCCTTCTTTCTGGCATATCGTCAATTTGATCAGGTATTTCTCGGGCCAGGTTTAGGGGATGCCTTTTACACTCGACCACCTGATAGGGCTATACAGCCCTCGCTTTTATCGAGGCGGTCTGATAAAGCTTCAGCATCGATCCTCGAAGTCGCTATTCTCCAGCATCGATGAGGACAAAAGGACCGAGGATGGATGAGCCGATTTGTCGGAATCAAGACTTCCGACTTAATTCCTGCTGAAAGGATGCCATTTCCCGAGGAATGGAACATGAAATGTAAGTACTAACTTATCGACGATGATTATTGTTCTTCTTTCCTTATTCTTCCTCGATCTAATTCCCTTTTGATGATGCAGCTGCCCCTTGGTTTCTCGGTGCGATTCTTGACCATGCAGGTTGGGTTCGACAACTGGCTTCCACTTTTTCACATGCAGAACGTAGTTGGCATGATATAGCCAAGGGTCGGTGGGAAGCTAAAAACCATGGTGAGCTCCCTTGTTTACATATTGGTGTTTTTCTATAGAATACTTACTTTGCCCTTACGCTGGCCTCGGAGACGATGTTGCTATGAGGCCGCCCCCGCCTGGTGAAGAGGAAACACCGAAGCCAACCAAGGAGAAGAAAAGGAAAAGGGCTTCGCCAGCAAATTCCCCGAAGCCCAAGAAAAATAGAGCTCAAAAGCCTAGGGCCAGTCCCGTAGCCTTATCTTCAGAAGTGGTTCAACACCTTCGGGACGATGAGGAAAAGGGAGAGGACGATGACTGTTTGCTAGTAGCTCAGAAGAGGGGGAGCACCGAAGCTTCGAAGGCTGCTGAACCGGTGGTGGCTGATGTGGTTCAACCTCGAACCGAGGAAATCTCAGAGGGGAGCTCGAGCAGAGTCCCCGAGCCATCGGGCGGCAAGAGAGCGCCTCGTCTTGGAGGACATTTGGTGGATGAGCCCGAGGGGCCTAATCCCGGGGCCCTTCAAAGAGAAGATAATGTTCCAAGTGAATCACTTGGGATAATTAACGTAGATGAATCACCGCCTAGCCCTTTGTTCTCTGAAGGGAAATTTCGAGATGCCCAGGCCATAAAGACTCCCGACGTGGGGACGACCCATGAAGGGAATAATATTTTCCGGGAGTGCTTTGCCAGGGTCAAAGATGGTCCCGACCCGGATGCTTCGTTTATCTCTGATGAGGCTTAGCGTCTTCTGAAACAAGTAAGTTTCTACCTCCATAATTATGCTCGAGTTTTATTCTCGTTTTTCTAAGTCCGACTCCTTTTCTTTGTGTGAAGGACGTGGCACTCCATCGACAAGCATTTTCCAAATCTCGAGCCGAGCTTTCCCGATGCGAAGCCGAACTCAAGAAGCTGGTGGAAGAGAGGGACAGCCTTAAACGCCTCTATTTATAGAAAGAGGAGGAGGTCATGGATCTCCGAGTTGAACTGGCGAAGGCTCGTCAAGAACAGACTAAGATCATTGAACAGGTAATGTAACCTTTGGGGGTTTGTTATGTGCTCATTTGATTTAGAGATTAACACTTCAACTTTGCAGGCCCAGCAGAAGGGCGAGCTGGTGGAGCAGCTTCGAGAAGAGCTCAAGGTGAAAGAGGCCGAGACCTTGGGGTGGAAGCAACATATGGATTGTCTCGCCTCGGAGAAAGACACGCTTTAGGACAAGTTGACTTCGATCGAATGCCAGCTTTAAAATGTAAAGGGGGAAAGCCTGGCCAGAGCCGAAAGATTGAGGAGCTCGAGGCAAAATCGGCCGCCGAGCTTGCGAAGGCCAAATTTGAGGCAGAGGCGTTTGTGTCCTCTTATCGAGCTGACGCCGAGGCCGTTAACGTTCGGTCACAGAAAATCTCCATTGCCACCGAGGTCAAATTGTCATGTGCTCTCGATCACGCCAGGCGACAATCCCGGAGAGAAACTCTTGAAGAAGTGCATACTCGTGGCTTTGACCTCTCAGTTGATATTGAGAAGGCAAAAACTTTGGAGGACGAGGCTACCGCTTTACTCTCTGATGATGAAGATTCTGCTTGTGGTTCTGAGAGCGGAGGAGATGAAGACGAAGTCCCCGAGGATGAGGTTCCCGAAGATGCGGCTCCCAAAGATGCGGCTTACGAGGATGCGGCTCCCAAAGTAGATTAGGCTCTTTATTTTTTGTTTTTGTGTAAGGCCCCTTGTGGGCACTGTAAATATCCTTTATGAATATTAGGAATTCCTTTTCTTTCCTCTCCATCTTCGATTTGTTTTCGAATTCTGCTTCGTCTTCGTTTTGTGAAAATTTTGATGTTATAACTTCAATGATCGAGTGAGCTCTGGCTCGAACTTAGAGTAGAACAAACCCTTAGGTTTTTTATTAATCAATGGGCGATCTTTGAACTTATAATGGAATACCTCTTAAGGGTTTTAGATGGATCCTCGAGCTGTGCTTAAGTCGATTTGATGCGAGCTCGGGACGATGGGACCCTTAGGTCCAAGAGTGAGAACAAGGTCTCGAACTCTACATGTTTTGGCCCTTAGGCTCTTTTAGATCGGGCCATGATGGCCTCTAAGAGATGGCTATTATTTCCCCTTTTCGGCTTAGAAGACTTAGTAAACATTTATTTATGCCTTGGCATGAATTTTTTACCCATTGGGTTTTTTTGAGGGTTTGGTGTCGATCGGAACCCTTTGTTTTTAGTGCCTTAGCACAAGTTTGTATTTTGAATAATTTGATACCTCGTAAGGTTTTTCGAGGGTTGATTTTATCGAAGCCCTTTGATTATTTTGCCGAGGGTAGCCTTTACTTAACCAGTTTTTTGAGAATTCGAAGGCCTATTTTAATTGCGGAATTCGGACGTCTCTGAGCCGCGTTATTTCGGCCGTAGCCTTTATTTCGGCCGTAGTCTTTAATATGGCCGTAGCCTTCGGGTATGTCTCTTGGACTTGTTTTCCAATAGCATTTCGAACTTGTTCGAAATGTTAGTCCCCGAGTATGATGGCCATGGCCTTTATGTCGAGGGATGCCTATTTGAGGTCTTATGAATTCGAGTTTAGACGACTCGAATGTGTTGATTGTCGATGACAGTCCCCGAGTATTTGAAGTGTATTTGTGTTTTGGCCCTTGATCCGTTTGTCACAGAACCACAAGTATGGAGTTCGTATAGTAGCAAATTTCTTTGAAACACAAAGTTCTTTGATATAGAAAGATTGCTTCTTTGAATAATTGATACATGCATATATGTTTTGGCATCGGGGCTTGACTATTCTATATGGACATGGTTCATCTGACTATTGGCCCATTACAAAGTTTCCCTATCGAGGCCCTCTTTGACGTGAAGTATTTTCCTCAAAAATATAACCTCCGAGGGTGATGCCCCCTAGTATTCGAGGTTGATTGAAAAGAAGCCTTGGATACTGTTGAATTCTCCTTAGGTAGCACATAGTTGTTGCCTCGTTAAAAACCTCGCCGTAAAACCCCATTTGGGATAAAACCCGATCTAAGGGAAAAAGAGTGCAATGCATGCTTTAAAACCTAAGGTCTTCGTGCAGAAAGGTTCCCTCGACGTCTTCGATCGAACACCTGCAATGAGTTAGTTTTAGATACAAATGGAGAAAAGGAGAAGGTCATACCATATTAGTAATATTGTTTGAGTAGTGATACATTCTAATTGTTTGGAAATTGTTCGCCTTCCATCATGCCAAGTTTGTAAGATCCTTTACCGATAACTCCGATGACTCAGTACGGTCCTTCCCAATACGGGCCTAGCTTCCCTTCGTTTGGGTCTCGGGTATTGAGGGTGACTTTTTGTAGAACTAAGTCCCCGATTCCGAAGTGTCGATGGTTGGTCCTTCTATTATAATATCTCTAGATTCTCTACTTCTGCGCGACCATCCTAACAAGTGTAGCTTCTCGTTTTTCATCTAATAGCTCGAGGCTGGTATTTATAACTTCGTGATTTGATTCCTCCGATGCATGTCGAAATCTGGCTCTGGGTTCCCCGAACTCGACTGGAATCAAGGCTTCTCAGCCGTATACTAAAGAGAACGGGGTTGCCCCCGTGCTGGACTTCGATGTCGTTCGATATGCCCAAAGAACCTCAGGTAGAACTTCTGTCCATTTTCCTTTTGCGTCGTTCAACCTTTTCTTTAAGTTTTGAATGATAGTTCTATTTATTGATTCGGCCTGTCCATTCCCGCTCAGGTGGTACGGTGTTGATAATCCTCTTTATTTTGTGTGCTTCGAGGAACTTCATTACCTTGTTGCTGATGAATTGCTTCCCGTTGTCGCATACGATTTCGGCAGGTATCCCGAATCGACACACAATGCGGTCCCAGATAAAGTCAATAACTTCTTTTTCTCCGACCATCTCGAAGGCCTGTGATTCCACCCATTTAGAAAAGTAGTCAGGCATAAACAAAATGAATTTAGCTTTACCTGGGGCCGTTGGTAGAGGGCCGACGATGTCCATTCCCCATTTCATGAAAGGCCATAGGGACAGGATTGAGTGAAGTTGCTCTCCGAGCTGATGAATCATCGGTGAAAACCTTTGACATTTATCACACTTTTTAACAAATTCCTTAGTGTATTTTTCCATGCTATCCCAGTAATACCCTGCTCTAATGATTTTGCGAATCAAGGACTCAGTGCCGGAGTGATTCCCATAAGTTCCTTCATAGATTTCTCGTAGAACATAATCGATGTCCACCGGCGCTAAACATACCGCCAATGGTCCATCGAACGTCCTCCTGTACAATGTTCCATCTTCATCCAATGTGAACCTAGCAGCTTTCGTTCATAGAGCCCTTGACTCTTTATGATTCTATGGGAGCTTTCCATTTTTCAAATACTCGATATACTTATTCCCCAATCCCAAGTCAAATTTGTAGAATTTATCTCGGCATGACCTTCCTTGACCACAGATCTCGATAATTGGATGACAGTCCCCGGGATGATATCATCTTCTTCAACTGATGACCCCAAGTTAGCAAGTGCATCGGCCTCACTGTTTTGTTCTCGAGGCACATGATCTAGAGTCCACTCCTTGAAGCGGTGCAAGGTTACCTGTAGCTTGTCCAAATATCTTTGCATCCTATCCTCTAGAACTTCGAAGCTTTTATTTACTTGGTTTACTACCAACAGAGAATCGCACTTGGCTTCAATGACTTCTACCCCCAAGCTTTTAGCTAGCTCGAGACCTGCAATCATGGCCTCATACTCGGCCTCATTATTAATCAACCTAGAAGTTTTAATAGATTGTCTAATAATGTTACCTGTAGGTGGCTTCAAAATGATGCCAAGCCCGGACCCTCTCACATTCGAGGCACCATTCGTGAAGAGGGTCCATACCCCCGATGATGTACCTGATTTTAGCAGAAGTTCCTTTTCCACTTCGGGCACGAGGGTTGGTGTAAAATCGGCCAAGAAGTTAGCTAAGATTTCAGACTTGATGGCCGTTCGGGGTTGATATTCGATATCGTACCCACCGAGTTCGACGACCCGTTTAGCCAATCGGCCTGATAACTCAGGCTTATACAAAACATTTCAAAGAGGATAAGTGGTTAACACACATATCGGGTGACATTGGAAATATGGCTTTAGCTTTATAGATGCGCTTATTAATTCAAGTGCTAATTTTTCTAAGTGTCGATATCTAGTTTCAGCATCTCCTAGAGTTTGACTTACGTAATAGACAGGGAACTGCGTACCTTGCTCTTCTCGAACTAGTACCCTACTTATTGCTATTTCGGATACTGCCAAATATAATTAAAGCTTTTCATCTACCTTCGGAGTGTGAAACAGAGGTGGGCTCGATAAGTATCACTTCAACTCCTCCAATGCTTGCTGGCATTCGGGGTCCATGCGAAATCATTTTTATTTTTGAGTAAGGAAAACAACCTGTGGCTTCGATCTGAGGACCTCGAAATGAATCGGCCGAAGGCGGCTATGCGTCCTGTTAACTTTTGTACGACTTTCACACTATCTACGTAGTGATATCTTCGATGGTCTTGATCTTGTCGGGGTTTATTTCGATCCCCCGATTTGACACCATGAAGCCGAGGAATTTGCCCGAAACCGACCCCGAAGGCACATTTTTCTGGGTTAAGCTTCATGTTGAACTTCCTCAAGATTTTGAATGTTTCCTGCAAATGAGTCAAATAGTCCTCTGTGCGTAGGGACTTAACCAACATATCGTCAATGTAAAATTCCATTGATTTACCTATCCGTTCCTCAAACATTTTGTTAACTAGGAGTTGATATGTAGCTCCAGTATGTTTTAGCCCGAAGGGCATTACATTGTAACAGTATGTCCCAAACTTAGTGATAAGCTAGGTCTTCTCCTGGTCCTCCGAGCTCATTTGAATTTGATTGTACCTGGAGTAGGCATCGAGAAAGGTAAGGATCTCGTTGCCGGCCGTGGTATCGATCATGCAATCGATGTTAGGCAGTGGAAAATTTAGGACATGCCTTGTTTAAATCCTTATAATCTACGCACATTCTAAGTTTGTTCCCCTTTTTAGGGACTACAACTACGTTGGCTAACCATTCGGGGTATTTTACCTCCCGAATAGACTCTATTTTAAGAAGTTTAGTTACCTCATCCTTTATGAATGCATGCTTTACCTCGGACTGGGCCTCCTTTTTTGCTTTACTGATTTGAACCTGGGGTCGAGGCTTAGCCGGTGTGTTGTTATTTCCGGTGGGATCCCTGTCATGTCTAAATGGCACCAAGCAAAACAATCCATATTATCGATAAGAAATTGAATGAATTTTTTCCTGAGTTCGGGGGTTAACCCCGTTCCCAAGTATACCTTTCTCTCAGGCATATGCTCGATCAGTATTACTTGTTCCAGCTCTTCGACCGTTGACTTGGTTGCATCTGACTCTTCGGGAACAACGAAAGTTCGAGGAGTAAGGAAATCCTCTTCTTCTTCTTCGATTACCTGTTTCTCCGATTTGGTCGAGGTTGGGGACGGTGATTGCTATTTGGATACCTGCTTATCTTTTGTGCTAGAGTTTTCTGAGGTCGAAGGCACTGATATCAGTGTCACCTCATTGACTGCAAACATTTTCTTCGCAACGTGTTGTTCCCCGTAAACTGTTTTCACACCATCCACTGTTGGGAATTTCATCATCTGATGAAGGGTTGAAGGTACTGCCTTCATGTTATGGATCCACGGCCTCCCGAGTAGCTCATTATATCTCATGTCGCCTTCGATATCATGGAATTTTGTATCTTGGATGGTCCCGGTCACGTTCACTGGTAGCATTATCTCCCCCTTCGTTGTTTCGCTCGCCATGTTGAATCCATCTAGGACTCGAGATGCAGGTACAATTTGGTCCTGTAGGCCGAGCTGCTCTACGACCCTTGATCTGATTATGTTTGCTGAGCTACCTGGATCCACTAGAACACGTTTAACTTGAATTTTACAAAATAGAAATTACCAGGGCATCATTGTGCGGCTGAGATATGCCTTCCGCTTCCTCGTCATTGAACGATAGGTCGCCCTCATGCACATAACTCCGAGTCCATTTTTCTCTGGTGATCAACACCTTGGTGCGTTTGAATATAGGCCCTTGTGGAACATCGATACCGCCAACGATCATATGAGTTACATGTTGCGATTCTTCCTGCTCATTTTTTCTGTTTGTGTCTCTTTCTCTGAAGTTATTCTTAGCTCGATTACTGAGAAACTCTCGAAGATGACCCTCGTTGAACAATCAAGCTACCTCCTCTCTCAGTTGCCTGCAGTCTTCGGTCCTATGGCCATGTGTGCCATGATATTTACACATCAAGTTTGGATTTCTTTGAGAAGGATCGGCTTGTATAGGACTGGGCCACCTGGTGTCTTTGATCTTTCCAATAGCCGACATGATCCACGATGCATCTAAATTATAGTCCGACAACCGAGGTGCTTCTGCAGGATCGGTATGTTTATCAAAACCATTCTTACTCATAAGTCCCCGAGAATTCTGTCCTTGATCGTTTCTTCGATCATTCCGAGAAGGATTGCGCCTCGAATCGTTGTTTCTTTGATCCGCGATATATGGCTGATACCGTTCCCTATTTGATCTTGATTCGCTATTTGTATCCCTCGGGGCCTTAACTGCCAATCTATTTGGATGAACTGAGCCCGAGGAGGCTCCCAGCTGGTCGTCCTCAACCCTGATCTTCGACTGATAACGATTATGTACATCTGCCCAAGTTACAGCTGGATACTCGATCAGATTTTGCTTCAACTGTCGTGACGCGATCGAACTCCGCTCGTTCAACCCCTGTGTAAAAGCTTGCACGGCCCAATCATCCGAGACCGATGGTAATTCCATTCGCTCCATTTGAAATCAGGATACGAACTCCCTTAGCATCTCATCATTCTTCTATCTTTTCTTAAAAACGTCCGATTTCCTTGTCGCAACCTTTATGGCCCCAGCATGTGCCTTCACGAAGGCGTCTGCTAACATAGCAAACGAATCGATAGAATTCAGTGGCAAGTTGTGATACCAAATCATTGCTCCTTTTGACAAGGTTTTCCCAAATTTTTTCAACAATACCGACTCGATCTCATCATCATTTAAGTCGTTCCCTTTGATCCCCCAAGTGTACGAGGTAATGTGTTCATTACAGTCGCTCGTCCCGTTATATTTAGGTATATCAGGTATACGGAACTTTTTAGGAATGGGTTTCGGAGCCGCACTCGGATGAAATGGCTTTTGTACGAATTTCTTAGCATCCAAACCTTTCAAGACCGGGGGTGCTCCCGGTATTTGATCAACACGGGAGTTATACGTCTCCACTTTTTTGTCATTATCCTCAATCTTTTTCTCCCCCGACTCGATTTTTTTGGTGAGTTCTTCGAGCATCCTCATAATCGTGGGATCAGTCCCCGAGCCACAACCGTTTGATCTTTCTGGCACCGGCTCAGTACGGCGAATGGTTTCTGGTTCGACCACTCTTGGAGTTTTGTGTTGACTTTGAAGCTGAGCGATATCAACCTGTTGAGCTTGTAGCATCTCGAATATTACTTGGAGGCTAACTCTCCCATCTCCTATACCATGTGTTCCTTGGCCACCAGATCGGACTTCCCTGCGTACACTCCCTCTGAGGTCTGCGCCTAAATCCGCATTCAAAGCAATGTGTGAACTAACATCGACTAGTTCCACATTTGGTACTTCTCCAGGGTTAATCGGTGGTACACCAGCTCCCGGAGCAACTACATTGTTGTTTTCCCCATGAAATCCAAGACCATCATCGCCGTGTAAGGGTGCATTTTGTGAGTTTGACATGTTTTAACCTGAGAACAAAGTTCTTGACAAGAACAAGTGTGAAAATAACGTGTGTTATCAGAATCAGTATTGAAATAACCACTATTATCTTTAGCCCACGGTGTGCGCCAAACTGTTTACCTCGAAAATACGAGTAACAATTAAACTTGTTTGTGGTTTTAAAGATACATGATTTAGTTCAATACTAAATAATAACCAAGAAATCAAACGTATAAATTAGAGAAGAAAGTTGAATCAAACCAATGCTTAAGCAAGTCTTGACCTCGAGCTAGATGGCCTCGAGGTTGGTCAACCAGAACTGTAAAGTAAAGACAAAAGTTTAATAGGCAATTCTGATGAGTAATGAGCGAGATAGTAAGAGAGTATATTCTTTTGCCAATGATTGATCGTCGTTACAAATGATTGGGTTCCCCTTTATATAGTAGGGGAATCCTAAATAATGTACATTTCTATTTACGGTAAGGAATCTTATTGGGACATCTGTCTAACCGCCTAGTACGGATTCGTACTAGGTCGTACAAATCTATTCCGGAATTTACGCCATGATCTTGGGGATGTGGCAGGAATCTTGCTCTTTCGGTTACAAACCCATAACGGCATCATCTCGGGGTTGGCCATACTCGGCTTCGGTGCTCATCGCGTATTTCGATCTTCGAGCCTTGTATTTTGTCATCGGGCTCGAGCTTGGTCCATCGGGCTTGAACTCGATCCATCCTGAACTCGGGCTTGATGCGACTCTTCGAGACCGTGAAATCGGGCATATCTGATTTTGACCGTATACACTGTCAAAGTGTAATATCAAAGGAATCGCAAGCAAGTTTGGCGTTGTGATCATATACATATGACAATATCTGTTGGGAATCTACTGCGGAATGAACTACTATAGTAAGTTTTAATAAAAAAATGTTTTGGTATGGTTATCAATCAATCAGCCACTAGCAGTAACTTTGTAGCTTTTAAATAATATTATGGTCCATTAATTAGGCACAAGATATATCCACTTAATTTACCATGATGTTCAATCATCAACATCTCATTTCTAGAGAAGGGAAGTAACTCCCAAAATAATTTCAACAATTTTAAATCAAAATTAATTAAGTCTAGTGATGTTAAGAGTTTCTAACAATTGCTAATTATAAGGTGCTAAAAAGTGTTTGAATTTAAATCATGAGCTTTATGGTGAGATGTTATAGTCTCGAAAAGTGATATGTTCAATTCTTTTGTAAAAGGGCATTAGTATTGATACCTAGCAGAGAAGAGATGGGGGTGGGAGAGTGTAATCATAATGCATATGCTCCCCCCCTCCCCCCCCCCCCCCCCCCCGCACACACACACTACAAGAATCTTGTTTTTCACACCTCTCTAAATGTTAGTGAAGAGGGAATTAATGCAATGAAATGCAACTGTGTTGGTCGTGGAAAATAATGGTGAAGTTGTTAGAACCATTGATTTAGAGACACAGAGAGAGTTTTAGAGTGTGCTTTTTCCTCTTCACCAACCACCATATAACCATAAGTCAATAATTTCACTTAACTAAAGGGTAAGCTGTTATGTTCTGATTAATTAGTATTACTTCTTAAAACTCCATTATCCTGAGGGGATTTTCCGACAGGGGGTGGGGGGTGTTTGGAGGAAAGTCAATGTCAAAAGTCTAAAATCTTGATGAGGACCCCCCCTCAAGGATATTCCTTTTGCTCGTTACGCTAACTGGTATTTTCATTACTTTTTTATACACTTTGTATTGCTATTGAACACATGTTAAGAGAGAGAGACAGACTTTAAGGTTCAAATGATTATCCAACGCGTACAGATAACAGTAATAGTGAAGTTTGGAGAAGACTTTATATAGTGTGACACCGTGGTCAATAAAATAAATAAATCACTACAAAAGAAAATTACATTTAAATACACAAGAGATTAGGTAATTTTTGTATGTATGTGCCTTAATTAAGTCTTACTAGCAGAATTATCCAATACATGTGTATTGGTCAGAATTTGGCGACTTGGCAACAGTGGATAAGCCAGACCGCGGACGGGGTCGACCACGGTGTGATAATTGAAGGCTGCTCTCGAGAAGACTGATGCCAAAGACGGGCAGCTGAGATGAAGGAATAACGGTAGCATAGGTTCAGATATGGATACAAGAAATATTCCTTATTTTGTACGTTTTTAGGGTTTTTGAGAAATATCCCTTATAAATAGGAAGAAATAGAGAACAAAAAATGGGATCTTCACTTTATGAGAAGAAAACCACTCTGTAAAAGGTTGACCTGAGAGAATATACTAAAGTTGTCTTGTTCATTGACGACATTATTCAAGCACACATTTTTTATTCTATATTCACAAGATCCAAAGATCCCTGAACCCTCTTTTATTCCCTTCTTTCCACGCTGCTGTCAGGGGAAAGAACCATTCGAATCTTACAATAATTGGGTAGTAAATTCCCTTTTGTTATGCTTGTCGCATTTGTCTATATTTATTGCACATTTATGTTGTTGCATTCATGAGCATTTAATCAGCTCAAACATACTAGCTAACATCGGTTATTTTGATATTTGGTCTAGATTTTATTATAATTTTTAACTAAAATTCGCCCTTCTCATCATTAATTGATTTAACTAAAAGGCTTAACATTTTTTGGTCAAACAACATGTTCTTACTAGAGATAACGATATTCCTTATTGGAGGAGGGGGTTGTGGACCATGGGAAGTGTGAATGATGAGGTCCGCCGAATGATGGGAGGTCATAGCCGACCACACCCTTTGACGTGAACAACCAATAAGTCCTTATCACAAGACTAGCCGCCCGATCAACCAGCTTTCACCTCACCTGCCGCCTCTTTCCTCTCCTGTTCTAATTTTGCCACTGTTGAGTCTTAAATAGTAGAAATAGAAGATAAAACTTAACTGATTGAAAGTCAACACACTACAGCAAAACGGTAGGATACAACAAATGTAAGTATATACCGGTGAAACCGAGCCCTTTGGACGCCTCGGTTATCGATGAAGTAAATGGAGCAGGGACCGTAAGGAATCAGAATCGAGGCAGGGAGCCCCTCGAATCGAGGTCCGGGCAAAACACCCGCCCTCGGACGAATCAGGGCCACGCCCCCAGGTTCGATTCGAATCCCTAAACTTCGGAGAACGTTATCAGATAATCGAGCACGACTAACAAAGGGTCGTGATATCCGTGCCCATCCGGATGTCGCGGCATGAATCTTGGCACGTACCAGCAGAAGATCAGTGATTAGTAAAACGGGAGATTTTACCTTTTATAAAATTGTACTTAGGGTAAAACTCCCATACTATATAAAGGGGAGTCTGACTATTCATTAGGACCATTGTAACACGCATACCAAAGCATTTTTATTATTATTTTCTCTGCTACTCAAAGTTCATACTGTTGTTCATCAGTTTTTCATTATTACAAGTCCGGGATCGAAGGCAGACATTACATTAAAGCTGTAACTGAATCTGGGTTTATTCCCCACAATTGGTTTGACAATTTATCACGTCCTTTATCTGTTTAATCTAACACAATTTATCATATGTATTGAATTAATCCGCATATCCTTAAAACCACTTATAAATTTAATTGTTATCCGTTTTCAGGGTAAACAGTAAGGTTTAGTGAATTTTTTCAGTTACAAAAGCAAACTAAAATGGAGTACTATAAACTTTCATATGAACTTAATTTTCTATCGCAAAATAAGATATTCAACTAGAGAGGAGGATTGGAAAAAATATGGAAGTTCCATTCTCAAAAATGGCACTTCAATTGTAAGCAAGAAGAGTATGCTAAGTTATATTAGTTCCGTCTCACTAGTGGTCGACAATTGAAAAATAAATTAAAATTTTAAAGAATATGAATATTATTGTCCTCCAGATTAAATTTAGGTACTGTCTATATAAAGAGTTTTTATATTCAGTATATTTTAATCGATTAACACTAAATTACACTATCAGGTATTTTAATCCGGAGGAAATGAATTAAGTACCATTAGGCATAGTTGATTACCTCTTGCTTAAAAAGTCAAGGTGACCAAATCATTCTTAACCTCAGACCTCTATAGCAACACCTAGCGCCGTCCTTGATAGAATATGGTAATTACTTTTAAAACTTCCAAACAGTTACTGATGAAGAATGATCAACGATGAACAACTTTTTTAGGAGAAAACTCTACGCTATTGGAAGCCAGTTCATGGTTTTACCTTCTTTTATACAAGTACCACGAAAAGCAGCAATATAATACTAATAATATATTTGAAAAAGGAATTTAATTTGTCTTTAGTTTAGTTATATATATTGATGGATATATGCTTATCATGCCTTATATTAAAAGTAACAATATATTTTCCTTTTCTTAATCAAAGATCACAATAAATGAAAACTTAGTATAAGCATACATTATCTCCTTATATAGTATAAACATCTGTTATTGTCACTAATCACTTTAATATTTCTTCTTACGTTTTGTTTGGCATTTATCACTTGTGTTTCTATCAAAATATTCTAAAGAGCACCTTACTATAAGTTTCTACTTAGAACTAAGTTTTTTCAAGACGGATCAAAGATTGTCGGAATTTTTAATTTTTATTTTTCTATAATTAGAGTGGGATAGCAGCGTAGGTAGGTTATTTTCCTTGTCTATTCCGCGAATTAGCAATAGTTAGCCTATACATAGCTATCCTGCTTACCAAAGTCAAAAAGAAAATAAGCCGAGTAAATGGATAAATGGGGTCCACCAACAACAAGAAAAATATTGATTTGTTTATATTTTTTGGGTGTCAAACTCAGATCCGCTTTTCCTTTCTAATTGAAAACCGAAGGACCATGCATAATTTGGATGGAGTTAACTTATGTATTACAATTTAAATATTTGTTTAGGTTATTTATAAGGAAATATGACTATTGCCTATATTAAGTTTAATTTCTGATATGTATTGCTATATAAATCTGGGGTGGAGCTAGAAGCCGTATATGGATTCGGCCGAACCGAATAGATTTTACTCAAATAATGTATTTGTGTTAAAAAGTTCATTAAATATGTATAAAAATTAATTTAAAATCCAGTTATTAACATTTGAAGTCATCTTCATAAAATACATAATTCATAAAATCGAAATCCTGACTCAGTCTCTAAAGTATAAGTTGACATATGCCCTTGCACTATGACAAGTTTATCCAAAACTTACACAATTAGAAAATGGATCTTTAGTTTTACATGAGTTTAATCTCTGCGCAATTGTTGGTATATTCCCTCCGTTCCAATTTATGTGAACCTGTTTGACTGGGCACGAAGTTTAAGAAAAAATAAAGACTTTTGGAATTTGTGGTCCTAAACAAATCAAAAAGGGGCCAGAGTATTTTTGTGGTTATAAAAGCTTCTCATTAAGGGTAGAGCTGTAAGTTTAAGCTAAATTGTTACCAAATTTAGAAAGGGTTCATTCTTTTTTGAACGGACCAAAAAGAAAATAGGTTCACATAAATTGGAACAGAGGGAGTATTATATTCTTGTGATGACCGTAAAGGTCATCTCTTGTTTTAGAAGTCAAAACTGCGTTTCGAGGCCATGAAACTTTTGCCTCATCTTGATTTACGTGCGCAGTCCGGGCGCATTTCCGGAAAGCCTTTATGTGAAATTTTAGAAAAATAATGAAATTGGCCTTTAAAATCGATTAAAGTTGACTTTGGTCAACGTTCTTGGTAAACGGACCCGGATCCGTAATCCGACAGTCCCGTAGAGTCCGTAGTAAAATATGGGACTTGGGCGTATGCCTGGAATCGAATTCCGAGGTCCCAAGCCCGAGAAAAGAATTTTTAAAGAAAATTATTTGTTGGAAAATATAAAGGCTTTTAGAAGTGAATTGATGTAATTTCTTGATGGTATCGGGCCCGTATCTTGGTTCCGAAGCCCGGTACAAGTTTAATTTGGTTGAATCTGTTGAAATTG
This sequence comes from Nicotiana attenuata, assembly GCF_001879085.1. NCBI lineage: Eukaryota > Viridiplantae > Streptophyta > Magnoliopsida > Solanales > Solanaceae > Nicotiana > Nicotiana attenuata. The sequence goes on along the minus strand of NW_017671369.1, from coordinate 156,345 downwards.
GTAAGAATCAGAGTTCGTTTGGTATAAAACGGAACTATAGTTGAGAAAATAGAAATTTCAATATTCTTGAGTGATTTCATGAATTTGAGGTTTAATTCATAGTTGTTGATGTTATTTTAATGATTTGATCGCATGAGCAAGTCCGTATGATGTTTTTAGACTTGCGTGCATGATTGGTTTGGAGCCCCGAGGGCTCGGGTGAGTTTTGGATAGGCCACAGAGTGAAATTTGGACTTAGGAAAAATTGCTGGTATCTGGTATTTTTGCCCAGGCCACTGATCTCGCAATTGCGAGATCAGGCTTCGCATTTGCAAAGAGGTCAGGCTTGGAAAATGCGACCAAATTGTCGCAATTGCGAACCAAGCCTGGGCAGGCCCTTCATCGCAAATGCAACCCTTGCTTCGCAATTGCGAAGTTGACAGAAATTGGTTAGGGTCGCAAATGCGACAGTTTCTTCGCTTTGCGAAGCTAGCAGAAATTCTCAGCGTTCGCAATTGCGAACCCCCGGTCGCAATTGCGACATCAGAGACCTGCTAAATGAAATTTTGACGGGATTTCAACTATTTTTACAACTCTTCAAACCCTAAAACATCTTTGAGCGATTTTTCAAAGGCACATACTCTTCCAAATCATTAGTAAGTCATTTCTAAGTTCTTTCAATCTAATCCATCTTTTTACATGATTTCATTTCAAAATCAAGGATTTTCATGGGAAAACTGGGTGTTTTTGGGTAGAACTTAGGATTTTTAAATTTTGGGGATTTGGACCTCGATTTGAGGTCCGATTTCAAAATAAATTATATATTTGTGTTCGTGGGGGAATGGGTGATCGGGTTTTGGGTCGAACTTCGGATTTTGACCAAGCGGGCCCGGGGTCGATTTTTGACTTTTGGGGAAAAAACAATGGGAAACCTATTTTCATGCATTAGAATTGGTTTGTTTAGCATTTATTGATATCGTTAAGTAATTTGTGGCTAGATACAAGCGAATTGGAAGTGGAACCGAGAGGTAAAGCGGTAGTAGAGGCTTAATTTGTTCGTGGAATTGAGGTAAGTGTTTGGCTTAACCTTAGCTTGAGGGAATAGGAGTTGTGGTCTATTTGCTATGTGTTTGCATCGAGTACGACGTATAGGTGTGGTGACGAGCATCTATACGTTGGTGTCAAGCATGCCCGTGAGTCTTGTACCATGATTGCTGTGACTCTACTATGTATCGATCATGCTCAAATTGATGATTAGTAATGTTGAACAAAGCTTACGAAAGTTTCTTGGTTATTGACTATTGTTGAGTATTGATTCAAATTGAAGTTCCATTTTGTAAAGAGATTGTTGAAACGATATTGGTTATAGCTGAATCCCTTACCGGGACGTTTGTTAATATTGTTGATTCCCTTGCCGGGATGTTATTGTTGATATTGTTGATTCCCTTGCCGGGATATTATTGTTGATATTGTTGACTCTATTGCCGGGACATATTGCTTTTCTGTTGTTTGGGTGAGGAAGAGTGTAAAGCACGAAGGGTGATGTCGTGCATGTTATTGTGAAGGAGTGTAAAGCACGAAGGGTGATGCCGTGCCGATATTATGAGTGTTAATGCACGAAGGGTGATGCCGTGCCATGATTTGAGAGTTAATGTACGAAGGGTGATGCCGTGCCTATATTGTGAGGAATAATGCACGAAGGGTGATGTCGTGCCATGATTATGTGAGGTAATGCACGAAGGGTGATGCCGTGCCAATTTTTGTTGATTCATATGGTGAGGACGAGAGTAAAAGCACGAAGGGTGATTGCCGTGCATGTGTTACCGTTTCATTATTCTTGTTGCTTTATATATGATGTTCATTGTGTTTCCTTAATAATGCTTCCGTATTGATTTACTGTTAGAACCTGATATTTCCCCGCAGCATGTCCCCTTCCCATTTTATTTTGTTGATTTCTGTTGTTATGTTTCTTCTTGTACATAATTTATCTGCACAGGTATATATGATTGTCGCGTCCTAGCCTCGTCACTACTTTGCCAAGGTTAGGCTCGACACTTACTCAGTACATAGGGTCGGTTGTACTGATACTACACTCTGTACTCTTTTGTGCAGATTTCGGTACCGGGCCCAGTGAGTAGCTGAGGTAGCTGCCTTCAGTCCAGGGAGACTCAGGTAGATCTGCTGGCGTCCGCAGAGCCTAAAGCCCCAGTTCTCTGTTTAGCTTTTCTGCTGTCTCTTTCCATTCCGAGAACAGTTGTACTTTTCTTTCCAGACCTGTATTTGTAGTAAAAATCTTAGTTGTTCGTGAATTTGTGACACTAGATTCGTGGGTAGACATGTATTGGATTCGGATTTAATTTAACTCTTCCTTTATCATCTGTTTTACTTTAGTTTATGTTTAAAACTGTTGGGGTTGATTGTTATTGTGTAGAACCGTAATAGTTGGCTTGCCTAGCTTTCACAAGTAGGTGTCACCATGACTCCCGAGGGTGAGAAATCCGGGTCGTGACAATTCTGTTTACATCACCACTTAAAATTAGTCTTCTACAGAGATAACGAGTAGTAAACATAATGTAGTAATCTAGAAAGTAAATAACTTAAAATACATTGATAATGTAATTTTTTTTTCTACAATGCCAGTACATACAGAGTAAATCCATTATTATTTATCTAATTTTTGGAGTATATAACAGGAAGGGGAGGTGGAGAGTGGGCAGTGGAGAGTGGAAGCCAACCTTTCAGTATAGTTCGTCATAAGTAAAGTCTGTTCATCAGATTTTTTTAGGAATATTTTATATTATGATTTCGTATTCCTTGTTTATCTTCTACGGAAAGCAGTATCCATTCTGACGAACCGGTGATAGCCACTTTGATTTTCTCCAAAAGCCTATTTCTGCCTTTGCCTTTTCCTATAGTTCCTTCCCCGAAATACTTGTCGATTTTAATCATTTGGTTACACTCAGGAAAAAGAAAGGCAGCTATATTGCCAGAAAATGCCCCTTGAAAGTGACATCACGCCTTCACCATTTGAGAATATATGGAGCTGATTGACCTAAACGGGCCGGGCTGCAAATATTATTGATCATGTGACAGTTATTGCAAGAAGTATTTCACTTTGATACTATATGCTAATTGTGGTGAAAAGGACAAAGGAACAGCTTAAACGGTTCTACTAGAAGGATAATTGGTTTAATTTGCCGGTTAATTATCTACATTCCTAGTGAACGCTTCCTTTTTAATAGGTCTAACGTGATGTGAATCTGAATTATTCGGGTCATTCCGCTCTAAATACTAAATAGTTATAAATAAATAAAAAAAGTTACATCCCAACAAATTTCAGAAAAACTTGTACAACAAATAGAACCGAAAAGAAAAAAGGAATTTGGATGAACACTTACATCATAAATTCACTATGTGATTCAAGGTTAGAACCAAGCCCTAAAAAATAAATGATACAAATGATTATAATACCATAGTAAATTAAACTCATGCACTTGCAGTATTTCATGCATATGTGATTGTTGACGATTAAATTGGACGGATAGCTGTCAATAGAATGTTTTATGATATATATACACCGATAGTGTGAGGATCTTTATACACTATTAGTGCTATTTAATATATTATTACAAATTATTCTAGGTTAGCAATGCTATTAATTATATAGCTCCATGCAATTAACTTTCTATTATTGCAGAAGTATAATGTCCTCAGAGCTCTACAATATTGACAGGCTTTCCGCATATGTTATCTACCCTTACTACAATAACCTATTATTGTCAATTATATTGACAGTGTATGTATCACTACAAGTGATCTCTAAATGTCGCAAGTCGTAAATATATATATATATATACTGATTATGTGATAATTAAAAAGACCAAGGGAATTAATTAAGGAGGGGTGTTTTCTCATTTCTGTAGGAAGCTAGGCAATGACGTCAACAATGGGGACAACATTCAACCCATGCGCAATTAAGCGGTCCTCCCTCTCCATTCTAACCCCCCCCCCCCTCCCCCCCACAACAACAACAGCCACCCTCTTCCTTCTCTTTTAATACTTCTGTCACATCTCTCTCTTCCATTCCTTCCTCATAGCTTTTCATTTTTCAATTCCTTTTATCTATATATCGTCTTCTACATTTGTCTTCTTGTTCAAATCTCCCTCCCAATTGTCCCATCTCCATTTTCCTTAAAGTCGATCATTAGCATCCACAGAGCTAAGTTAAACTGCAGGTATAAGCTTTTTACATCACTAGATATATGCATTTCATGCAAATATATCATCTTTCTATTCTTTTTTCTTTTAAAAGTGGTGTCCGGACCAATTTGCGCAACAACTATCTATATGTCATGTAATTAAAGAGTCCCTTATCTTGCATTTCATCAAAGTGACGGTCTCCCATTTTTGCGTATTTTCCCATCTAAATTAGACATTTGTGTGTGTTTTTGTGTTTTTTGAGTAGCAGTTTAATTTTTGCACGTACGCATGTTCTTGTGTTGTGTGATTTTTGTGAAACCAAAGTAACTCTGCAGGAAGTGTTTTCCTTAGTCTTAGAGTTGAGATAAAATAAGAACCTTATCTCTTCCATTACATTCCACACAGTATTCTGCTTCGTTTTAAGTTGTTTTGAAAATTAAGGGAATGGACCATCCAGCTGCTAGCGCACTGTGCACCTATCCAAGAAATGAGTCAGAAAAGTGTCAAGTTTATTCTAGACAAACAGACATAGTGGTTCAGATTAGTTCATCTTTGTGATCATACATTATTGCTCACCTCCTTCAAACGTACAAAATTTTCATCGCTTTTTGTTTCCTTTTTCTCTTTCTATACATGCCCTTTATAGCAGGCTTGAATATCCAATCAAAACATATTGCCCTGGTATTTCTTTTTGCCTCCTACTTTTCTCCTTTCGGACCAAAGCGTGCCTAAATTTGCTTAACGTCATCCACCAACACCCCCCCCCCCCTCTTCTCATCCCTCAACCTTCTTTAAGACAGACCAGACAACAAACACTTTTTTGACTGTTTAACCACTAAATTTGTATACTCTCTAGATCTGTTTCATTTTAACGACACTTTTTTTAAAACCTTTTTCTAAAAGAACAATGCCTTTTTAATACTTTGTTTAGGAACATTTTAGTAATTTTAGTTTTCTCATTTATATTTAATGACATTTTCTCATAGTCATAAAATTTTCTTGCCCACCACAAGTTCTAAGGACTAGGGAGTACTATATACCTCTAGCCAGTTAAATACTTCTCAATTTCATTTTTCTTGAACAAACAATTTTGAATATTTAAATACACGGCATATATATTTTTGCATGTTAGTATGTGCTTTTGTCAAATTGTTTTTCTTTTTATTTATCCTCTGATCTATAAGGACCATTTTGTAGGGTAACGGTGGATTGTTTATAATATAGAGCTGAAGAGTCCGTTCTCGATCCATCATTCAGTATATTCAACTACACAAGACACCATCATTAGCTCTAACTTTTTACTAGTCCCGTTTAATTTCCTTCAATTATCAGACGTGAAAAATACCAAAGAGACTATTAGAGGTTTAAAGGGCTGACTCTCCCCCTTAGTTTTCCTAGACAGCAAAGCCCTCATCATTTGGTTTTCTTTCCTTTTCATCTCTTCCTCTTTAACCCCACCATTACATAATCATATCGCACGCAGGAAAAAAAAAAGGAAAGAGAAAATGAAAATAGGTTTTAGACTAACACGCGCTCATTAGTATAAACTTGTAGAGATAAAATTAACTCTTGAGTGTTTCTTACCACCAAATGGCTTGATGATTATATCTGAAAACACTTGCCACCTTTTCATTTGTAGGGTTCATAATACACTTAACTTCACCTTTTTAACTTTTCATAGATCTTATTAATGTGGCTACTATTTGTTTCTTGCCCCATTAATTGGTTATGATATAAAGGTGATGGAGTAAAAGAGGAGCAATTAATGTGTTGATCTTGTCTCAATTGGTGCTGAATTTTATGCAGACTAAAATAAACAGAAGTGAGGTGATGGATACAAACGAATCATGCGTTCCACCTGGATTTCGATTTCATCCAACAGATGAAGAACTCGTCGGATACTATCTTAGAAAGAAAATTGCATCCCAAAAAATTGATCTTGATGTTATAAGAGACATTGATCTATACAGAATTGAGCCATGGGATCTGCGAGGTATGGTCTTTTTTTCGCGTTTACTAGGGTTTCTTACACAACAAATCTAAAATAGTTCGTCCTTCTTTCTAACAGTTTAAACTTTTATATAAGACAGTTCAATAATAATTGATATTCAGAACTATTTTTCAGATAAATGCCGGATCGGATATGAAGAGCAGAACGAGTGGTATTTCTTCAGTCACAAGGATAAGAAATATCCAACAGGGACCAGAACAAATAGGGCAACAATGGCAGGGTTTTGGAAGGCTACAGGAAGAGACAAGGCTGTGTACGATAAATTGAAACTTATAGGAATGAGGAAAACCCTAGTCTTCTACAAGGGTAGGGCACCTAATGGCCAGAAAACTGATTGGATTATGCACGAATATCGACTCGAATCCGATGAGAATGGTCCTCCACAGGCAAGTAGTTCTGAATTTATTGCTTCTATTTCCAGTTTTAATTTGTTCAATAGATATCTTTCCAAAGACACCTGCTGGATCTCTGGAAATTAATGCAAATTAATATGAATTCTCTCTCTATATATATCTCTATAGTTCCTTTTCTTGAATATCTCAAAAAAAGGAAATTTGAACAAACTCTTTAGATAGAAAGAAAAATTTATAAAGATATTGATAGTGGAAAATATAGTACTCCATTAGTTCTTTGCATGCACACTCTTCTCTATTTAGCAATCTAATTATTCATGCAGCATAAAAATGATTTTCAGTGCCTTGTAAGTCAAAAGACATCATAATTTTGAAGCAAACCAAGTGTGCTTTAATTCCTTATAAGTTCCTTTTCTATGGTCGTCATTTAATTTAGTTTTTCACTCGTTCAGCCCTTCAAATTAAAAGAGATATTCCAATTATCTTCTTACCTACAACCCCTTTGACTATCTTATTTTTCCTTTACCACACAATTTATACATGCGCTGAGCACTCCTTTAAACTAAAAGAAGGAAAAAAGAAAATGTTCCTTCCCCAACGTACATAAACTTTTCCAACTTCGTTTACCAAGTCAAAAAGAAATCACACAATGAAGACAATTGACTGAACTGTCATGACTATTATAACTAATTAGTTGATTTTAACTTATACATATTGATTCTAACGCTGACAGATTCAGGACTTAAGTTCTATGAGTTTAACATTTAAGATATTTAACATTGAACCCGATGTACTTCTTAAAGTTATGGGTTCATGACCATTATTTGTTAATAATTTATTAATTTTTTATCTATAAATTTGTGTTCTGCGTCGAAAGTACTAGGTTTAGATGAACCTGGGAATCAGCTGAACCCGGTACTAGTATACTACATTCCCCTTTGGATTCAAGTGTAACCATCCATAAAAGATGGAATTAGCAACTTAATAAATAAGGCAGATTACCTGTTACTACGTACAACAGATTAAAAATACACTAATAACATAAAAATTCTTTGTATGCTGTATTTAAGTTAAATCCTAATAATTTACTTTCTTAATCTATTGCAGGAAGAAGGATGGGTGGTTTGTAGAGCATTTAAGAAGAAAATTACAGGGCAAACAAAGACCAATATGGGTGAAGGTTGGGAATCAAATTACTTCTACGAAGAACCAAGTACTGCAGTTAGCTCAATAGTAGATCCTCTTGAATACATAACAAGGCAGCCTCCTCCTCCAAATTTCATGGCACAAAATCTACTATGCAAACAAGAGATGGAATTAGCCGAAAACAATAATCTCAACTTTGCATATAGTAATAATTCTGATCAATTTGTACAGCTTCCACAGCTAGAAAGCCCCTCTTTACCGTTCATAAAAAGGCCAATTAGCTCCATGTCACTGGTGTCCGAGAATAGTAATCAAGAAGACGATGAACAGACGATAAATAAAAGATGTAGTACTAGCAAAAATGTAACAGGAGATTGGAGGGCACTTGACAAATTTGTAGCTTCTCAATTGAGTCATGATAATCATGAACAAGAGAAGAGTACATATGAAGCAGATCATGGGCTGCTTTCCGGTTTAGATCAAGAAGAAGCTCACAATTATTCAGATTTGGGAATGCTGCTATTGCTGAGTGAAAGGACAGAAGGGCCAAAGCTGAATGAGATTTTGAGTTCAAGCTCTGATGACTTTGATACTGGCGTTTGCATATTTGACAAATGATCATCGATCAGCTATAGCACCAAAAAGAAAGGAGAAAAGATATATATACTTTTCTCAGGGATGATTGAGTAGACATTGAAATTATTATATATACATATATATATTATCATGTAATTAAAAGTTAAATGGTGAAGGAATCTATTCCTGTGGAGTTGGCAAGTTGCTCAAAGGAGATAATGCTTATAGAATCGCGAGGATATTCCAGCTAGAGGAAGAATTGCATTTAATAAAAGACTTTAGACATGCATGCATATGTGATGGTGAATTTCGTATTTAGTTTAACCATACTTTTGACGTGAAACGCTAATATTTTACTTAATTTACCTTAGCTTGCATATTAATATTCTAATTCTAGTTTTCTTCATCAGCTAGTTGTATAATAAATGGGTTTGCTGCATGTAAGAATCTTCAACTGGGTCAATGTTCTATGAATTCAACTTCTATACACTACACACTGAGAGTGTAATATTAGGCTATGTAAAAGATTATTACAAGGTCATCGTCCTTAAAAGTGAAATTAGTAGCCTATAAAACAAAGAAAAAAAGCTACCTGCAATACCATGTTAAAATATGTTATGTTAAGATAATTCGGGTAATGTGAGAGTTATATATATATATATATACGCGCTATTTCCCGAATATGAAACTTGACTAAGTGGCCAGATATGAAACTTTTGGTACCATCCCATCCTTAGCTTGAACTAACTTAAATTCGCTTCAAATTGCATTAGTGTAAATCAAAGTGTGACACAGCCGAAGTTAACATCAAATGGATGCAAGACAAAATATAGTATAATTTATGTTGATATCGCTTTTAAATTGAGCCGTGTTGAAGCAGCTTAAACACTTAACCAACTTTCATTCTCATTCTTATTGGTCCCTGATGTTATTTGGGAATGTCGTTCAACTTAAAATCGATCAGTTTTTGTCTGTTTTAGGCCAATCGTATGTCCTAATATAAAAATTTGTATGAAGAAAACTATTTATACAATCAATTTCTACAGGAGTCAACGTATCTTGAAACCGGTACATCAGGCAAACAAAAACATTTGCAGCAAAATATTTTGCTCACACCAATATAACCTTTTAAAAATTTGCATTATCAGGTCATGTAAAACAATACTTAACTACGTGTAATTAAGTAAATACTAATAATAAGTGAATTTTTTTTAAATAATAAGTAAAATTAGCAACCATGAAATAACTAAATAATAGCTTAATTTATATACTCAGATGATGTAAAATTATTTTACCATCATGCTAAAGTAGCCTCTTTCCTATAGTAAATTTAATACAAAAGCAAATAATTAACCTACGTACTGTATAAAGTTAAAATACACGTGTAGACGTAAATATCCTTTACATTTTCCATGTATATAAATTAAATCCAAAAAATAATGCATGTGCAAGTTAATTAATTACTGGTAGTTTAGATATTTTTAAGTAATAGAGTTTGTAAGATAAATTAAAAAAACAAATCCAAAGGAACTAAAAAAGTGGTAAACAACAACCCCATTGGCCCTCAAGTCATTAAGCTAGCGTTTGACCATAGATTCCCAAATTTCTTTTGAAAAATCTGATTTGGATGAAGTTTGGTTCGAAGATGAAAAATGTGTTTGAACATACGTTTTCAAAACATATTTTCCAAATTTATTTTGGAAAAACATGTATATTATTAATGTTTGTAAAGATTTTGGCCCAAAACCAGCTAATTTTGCCAAAATATAGGCAAAATCTATGGCCAAACATGTGTTTGCCAAATAAAATCCAAGTTTATTTTGGCATAATCTATGGCCAAACGGGTCGTAAATTAAAGGGAAAATGGAAATTCCCACTTCAACTTTTGGTTGACCCTCATTTTTAGGAGTGCATTAAATCACAAATTTCTGGAGACACCGGATTATGTAAATTCAAGGATGATAAACTAATTAAATAGTGAAATCTTTCAAGTAATGATACTCCAAGACCTAAAATAAATTAAGGAGCTAGGCGTCAAACTTCAGCTTTAGAGTCATAATAATGATTTTTTTTTTTTATTCACTAGCTCCCAAAAAAGAAGGGTACTACAGCTGCTACTGTGTTTTTCATAAATTGGTTATTGGCATGTTTTCTTTTTGCAGAGTTTCACTTTGACAAACTACTAATAATACAGTTACAACTTATCCAACAAAAGGGACGTAACAAGACATACATTCATAAGGTACAATTATCTTTAGGTCATACTTTGTCATGTAGTGTCTTACACCTTTCTAATTTTGCAAGTCAAATTATCTATCTTCAATCGAGTTGGTTACATCTGTACCTTCTAATTTAGAATAAATCCAAAGATTCTATCTGGAAATTGAATTAAAGTACATAACATTTTGTTCTTTTTTTTTCTTATTTCAGGAAACTGTTCATGCAAAGGAATAAAACAGAAAGGAAGTGACAGGTGTATGACAATGGTACGTAGGACTGAAATTGACCAATCGAGACATGGATTTTATAACGGTATTAATGGAAAATTGGATTGATCTTAAAAAAGAGAAAGCATATAAAATGACATGTAGTAGAAAATAGCAAGGCAAAGTAGACGAAATGCTATAGTGGGCCAATGTGTTGGCTAGCATGCGCTATCAACATGACTTCTATTTTGGCATGCTTTGTCTCATGTCAAAGTCTTAAAGTAGGCATTTGGAAAATATTTTGGTTAAAAATAAAAGGAAAATAGAGTGTTTGTAATCAAAGTTGAAAAACGATATTCACGAATTCATAACCTTGTCATTTGGACGTGCTTCTGATGTGTTGTAACCTTAGAGACAGATGTTGACCGACAATAAAGCTTAGAAGAGACTTTTGTATATTCATATCCTGAATTTCTTTGTTCTACTTTTCATTTCCCCTTTTGGTTTCCTTTCTTTTGTTTTAAAAGCTTGAGAATTCAGACCACTTAGAGATGGTTATGGATCATATTTAGTTTGATCTTCATTTTTCTTTTCTAATCTTCCAGCTAAACCTCGCAGAAATAAAATATACGTAAATTGTTAGAGCTTTGTCGAAATTGGAATTGCAAAATATGCCATTTAGCTTCCTCTAAATATCAACAAAATGATAGCAAAGAAGTTTATTTATTTAATTTTTTTTCCATTTGCCCACTTTCGACTTACGTTTCAGCTACTAGTTTTTTTTTTTTTTTTTTTTTTTTTTTTTTTTT
>NW_017671369.1:83036-144827 GCF_001879085.1 Nicotiana attenuata | reverse complement strand
CTACTTTCGTACTTTACGTTTCTAGTCTTACTTAGGGTTTTTTTTTTTTTTTTTTTTTTTTTAAATTTTTCACTTTTCGAGAGGGGAGGGGGTTCGGAGACCAGTAACAGTAATATATGATAATGCCTCCTTCAACGGGGTACAAAAAGGTGTCACGCCACAGGCTTAATTGGAGACGCCTGTTTAACCGTATTGTACTGATGCTCTATTAATTAGTGAACAATATTTGTGTGGGAGACATTACAGCTTTTCCTTTTACCTAAAAAACTGAATTGCAATAATTTACTCTAACATATGACTGTTCAAATAACTTTATTATCTTAAACTACACTTAGGACTCGTTTGATACGAGAGAGAAGGAATAATTAATTTCGGGACTAAATTTAAGAAGAGCTAATCCATATTTCGTTGGTAGAAAATTGCGGTATAATTACTCCCGGAATTAGTTATCCCCCATGGAAAGGTGAAATAACTAATCCCATAATATATAATCCTGGGATAACTTCTTTCCAACCAAACGACCCCTTACATAATTTGAATAACAGAGGTGAGAACGACCTTTCCCCATTTTATATCTGCGCACACGTCGGTAAGTACTCCCTCCGGTTCACAATAAGTGTTCAATTTACTTTTAGCACACCCATTAAGAAAATACTAAATTCTATACAAAAATACCTACTATGACTAGACTACCCCTAATTAAACATTTAATGTGAGGAGTAAGAAAACTTTTTAGAGATATGTACATAGGGGTTATTTTGTAAAAACAAATTGAATTATTTCTTGATTATATAACTGGACACTTATTTTGAACCAAAATGAAAAAGTAAATTGGATACTTATTGTGAACCGGAGGGAGTATATCACTAGATGCATATCACTTCAGACATGTATCAGTTTTGTGATTAAAAAATATAGTAATCTCCCATATTGTCCTCACTTGTCACTTCTTCAGCAGCTTTCTGCATCTCCACAACTGTCGTTTTTTCTTGCTTGCGTTATTAAATTAAAGTCACAAAATAGTTAAACAAAGGAGAATTTGTTTACACCAAAAGCTTCGTGTTGTATAGTCCAAAAATCACCTTCAGTCCTGCAAGAAGGGTCGACCATGACACAACAACAATAACATACCCAATGTAACCCCACATAGTGGGATCTATGAAGGATAGGTGTACGCAGACCGTACCCCTGCCTCGTGGAGATGAATTTGTTTCCAATACAATTTTGCAAAAAGCATGCAATAACTTTTTGGGGCATCACATTCGTCTATAATTACTCCTAAAATGGCATCGTTTCGACGGTAAAGTTGTTAGGCACTGGTACTAGGTATGGCAAGCTAAGCAGTAACAACAGCCCTTTTGCTATAACCAGCTACCTGTAGGTAAAAAGACAATCTAAAACTTGAAGGGAAGATAGCCGGATACCTTAACTAATAGGGGTAGGTATAAGGGTGACAAAATTACTGGTGCTAAGGATGAGGAACTATAGTGATAAGACACAGAAAAAGAATAACATGTATAATGAGTTGTTTAGAAGCAACATTAAGAAAGATTCGCTCTTACCCATATACAATTTTTGGATAAAATTTCTCATATTACCATACAAAGATTTCGAGAGTGAAACAAATCAAAGTAATTCCTTCAAGTAAACAATTACTGTAATAATACAGCTTCAAGCTAAACAAAGCTCCATGAGATAGAGGCAAACAAGGCAATCCAAGTGAAGAAAAAATTCTCAAAATAACCAAACCTGCAACAGATTAAAAAATTACTATAACCGTCAGTTGCCTAAATGGTTAGTAATCTGCCACCAACTTATTTATAAGAAAATCATATAATCTTAGAAACTTCACTCCCAAATCATATACTGGATAAAGTCATAAAACTGATAAAAGATAATGTCTTTACGAGTTTAACCCAGTTCTGGTCTGTCCCTAATATCATCACTAACCTTAACCATCTAGCTTCAGGTGAGTGACAAATAGATGGGTTAGGTCTACCACCAACACATGCAATTGGACCACTAGTGAAGCAGATCCCTTGCACTAAAGATGTTTGGCCAAATCACCAGTAGCATGTGATTTCCAATAGTCCATCGGAACGCATAAATGGAAAATGAATTCTTCTCTTTATTGAGGCGCCAAACTGTTATTCCAATTTATGTCGCAAGCTGATGATATATCACATAAGAATACCTGCAAAGTACATCTCTTTTTCTCTATGGCTGAATGAAGTACATAGACATTAACAATAAACATGATGAAGACAAAGAAATAAGAATACATGGAGTACAGAGAAAAACTAAAGACAAACTGACCGCAGCAATAAAACATACTAGTAACTTTTAAGCCCAAACAGAAGATGTGACATCGTTAACAGACGTTTTGAAAAGTATATTACCATCACAAAAGGATCAACCGGACGCTAACTTCATCTAGTTTTTATCCTAAAGAAACACAGATGATCCTATCAGTGTATCAGATTACCAATAACAAAATTCATATGTTTATCTAGTGATCTTTTCTTTTTCCTACCTTTCCGTATCCTCTTACAGGTGCATCTTATCCTGTGATCTTGCTGCAAAGCTTCATACTTTAATGTTCCAATTCCAAGAACCTTAAATTTAGTGATAGTGAGTAACTACAGCTTATATCTTAGTGGTTTGCAAGTTGGACAATTCTAACTAACATGAAAATGTTATCAGTTGCAGCAAAGCAAAAGAGGCAAGAGCTTCATAAGCATTTAACTAATAATGCAGTATTATTTCAAAATTAAGTTTTAAGGAGAGACAGCCTGCACAGTCTAGGGTTCCAGAAGCATTACATATTAACAACGTTAAAGTGAATTAATTTATGATGCCTCACCGTGTATTGGCTATTCACCTATCAATATGCAAACAGAGACCTAATAGAAATTAAGGCCTCATTTGTTTGCACTTAATGGAGGTCTGCATCTTCATTATTCAGATCTCAGACATTAAATGTGATTGTTTATAAAGTCTGAATCTTAATTATTCAGATCTTAATCATTAAGTTTGTTTGTCTTTATTTTTTCTTCACAACCACTAATGGGTCTGAATAGGTCTGTATGATTAAGATCAATAACAAAGACTTAATTTCATTAAGATGCTATCACCCATATTCATTATTAACTGCCGCCACCACCTACCATTATCAACTACCATGATGCCACCATCACCACCATAATCAACCACCACCACCACTACCATCATCCTCAATCATAGCCGCCACCATTATGGACTATCACCACCCACCATCCCCACCACTCCCACCACCATCATTCTCAACCACAATCAACATTCATCCACCTCAACTACCACAACTAACCACCACATCACCATCAACAACCACAACCGGCAATGTCCATCATTATAACCTACCACCACCCACCACCACCTTCCTCAATTACAACTACCACCACCACCCGCCATTATTAACTATCACCACACACCACCACCATCCTCAATCATAACCGCCATCACTACCAATCACCACTAGCTACTACTCTGAACCACCACTATCAACCAAAACTACCACCAACCACCGCCTCTAATTGGCATTCACCCATTAGCTATCACCACCAACAACTATCATATTTTAAAAAATTATATATTTTAGTGATAGAATATTAGATTAATTAGTATTTTATTTGAATTTTATGTTTTTAAATTTTCAAATAAAGATAAATTTTATACATTCAAATGTTAAAAATTACACAGTCTTAATCATTTTGTATTCAGATCTTAATACACATCTTAATATTTAGATGTGTATTCAGATTCAGATGTCTTAACCTTAATACACATCTTGATATTAAGATGTGTATTCAAATTCAGACGTCTTAATCTTAAAAAAAACAAATGAGGCCTAAAGCACCTAATTCAGACATGAATTTTTTTTAATTCTGATTTCAGCCATGATAATTAAGGTACCTTATCTAGGCACAAGACTTAAAATTCTTCCTCTTAAACCCTGTATGTCCTTCATTCCTCTCCCTTTAGTCAATATAATCAGCATGAGGAAGGGAGCTGTGCATCTCTTCTTAGCAATTAAATCCAGTTGGGAATTTACGCTGGCAGTTAATCTCCATATAGGACTCCCTTCTGCATATCCTGACATATTTCTCCAAAACACTTGAATAAAATAGAGCCACGCAGTTGGTGTAACATCATCACATTTTTCTTCCACTAAGAAATCCTTTAACCATTTTATTGTGCATAATATGGACCATGAAGAATCATAAAACTACCCCCAACTTGTTGACATTGAGGCATATTAATTATCGTAGAAACCGTCCAACCACCTCATTAGCATGAAATGGAGAACGAATACTAGGGTAACTTACTTTGATATGCTTTATATTTAATCTATGTGCACACACAAATGGACGCCCGATTACACAATGTGCTTACAAGTGCAGAACCCCGGGAATTTCGTAATCACAAATGACAAAGGAATTCAGAAGAAAGATCAGCCTACTTAATCACCAACGCACCCTAAACCACTGTAAACCAGAAAACTAGCAAACCAAAACCCTCTGAAAGAAATATAAAACACAAGCTTTGCTTGAGTTTGAGTAGTGCAGGGATGAATCACACTAAACTCATGGAGTGACCAATAAACTCCCCCCCCCCCCCCCCAAAAAAAAAAAAAGAGAGAGAGAGAAGAGAATCAAAATAAAACAACTAATTGTGGGGTCCTAATTAACCATTTCCCACAGTTACAAAATTGAAGTGCCATACCATGAAAAATCAAATACTTATGGCCAAATGCTCATATATATATGAACAAATTGACATAACCATAAATAAGAATCATGCTAGCACACATATGTGTGATTCATGAACTTGTTGAGTTCTTCTCACTAAATTTGGCAGACAAATGCATTTCTCCCACTATATGAAAAAATGAGCTAAGTCGGACCTATAATCAAATGGAAAAAAGTTATCTCGAAAAACCTATAATTTTTTTGATAAGGATCTCGAAAGACCTACAATCTCTTCGAATCTTGCAGACTTGGTGAAAAATAAAACACAATAAAACAAAAGTCAATATAGACGATAAAAATTAATTGGGATTAATGCTTAGTAATGTTTGTAAACTTATATTAGGTCCCACATTAGCTAGGAGTATTTTTATTTTAAATTTGTATGTTAAGAGGAAAATATAAAGGACATTCTAACGTTAGAATCTAAATTATTTGAATATTGGCGCAAAACAAGTTCAAATGGAGCGAAGTAGATAGAAGGGATTCATAGAGACGACCCCTGCCAGCTTGGAATTGAGGTATAGTTGTTTATAAAGAAAAAAGGAAAGCATCAAAGAAATTGTGAAAACAAACCAATCAAGGGCACTAACAGAAATTTTTCCAAAATAAGAATCAAGGGCACTAACAGATTCATAGCAAAAAAAGGGTTCCCAAAAACCATATGTACATATAAAACCTATAAATTGCACCGCACATGCACACCACTTGCTTGATTAAGCAACCTGAGTTCTCAATGAATCAAGCATTACTTGATATATAAACGTGAGAAAAAGAAAGTCAGCAACTTGAATTTTCTCAGATGAATCAAGTATTACCTGACATAAACTTGATAAGTAGACAGAAATAAAGAATGACATAGAACCCTACTCATCAAGATAACCAGGGTATCACAAAGATTGCACCCTCAAATAGAACAACTAGTAAAGGCCTCTCTGCAACCCTTGAACTGCACGAACCAATTAATGAGTAACCTCAAATCAACCAGAACACAGCAATGGAATTGAAGAACTGGCTATTGTCATCAAATTTTAAAAATTGATAATAGGAAGCTGAATGACAATGGTGAAGGTAATTAAGCAAATGTCATAAGTAAGTTACCTTGAAGGCTTTCATGGAAAAGGCGCTAAAAAGTCAGCATGAGGAGGTTAGTGCAACAATTGAATTAACTGGGTTTTATTTACTCCTGACAGATGAATGAGGAATTGATCTCTAAAGAAGACAGTCAAGACAGTGACAGATATCCTGATTCTGCCAGTGGTTGGTGCAGACTTCCTTGCAGCCAAATGAACCAACAGTGATATCAAGATACAAGATCAATCTGATCAAAAGCGAACAAAACTATCTCACATCTCAAGTAATTACCCGGCAACTTTAAGAACAAATTTGGAAGAAAATACTCACAATTTCAGTAACAGAGGATAATATTTGTGGTAAGACGAAAACCAACATATTCAAACTGACCTTCATCCCAGAATTATCTTTCAGTATGACAACAGATAAAGAGCATGATCATAACGAAATACATTTGCATTACATGAAGGGATTCATTACAAAAACTCAGCAGGAGCTGTAATTAACTTTCTCCAACATTCTATCGCCGAAAAGCATTGCCTTCTGAAGCTTCTGCTCTCTGCGAATAATGTGTTCGGCGACGAACACTTTCTTCAATTGTGGAGCTTCCTCCCTTCCCAGCACCATAAACACTTCTTTGAGCAGCGTCCAGAAAATTCTTACCACCAGACAAGCCAACATGAACAGCTTCCTTAGCGTCCTTTTCCTCTGCCTTCTTAATTCTTTTCCATCTTTGCTCCTCATGCACCTCAGCATCTCTCTGCATCTCCCGTAGACGGGCAGCTCTCTCTTCTTCAGAAAGCCTAACAGGCCTACGAGAGTTACGACGCGATTCATGCCTTGGTGCAAAATCAGACCTTGTCTGCCTCTCGTACTTCTCAGCTTCAAGATTACCATGCCTACTCTTAGTTTTTTCTCTGCCAATATCATCGTCTCCTTCAGGAACTCGTAACAGAGACGATTTCCGCTCATTAAACTTCTTCTCCTTGTGAGAGACTTTCTTTCTCCTGGAATCGTCTTCGCTCGAGTCTTCATCTAGATCAGAGGTTTGTCTAGGTGAAGAATTCCTTAAATGCTTTGACTTTGAGTGGTGATGCTTTGATTTCTTGTCTCGATGCTTATGTCTGCGTTCATCCTTCTCTTTCCCGTCATGCATCTTATCCTTATTCTTCATCGTTTCAACAGATTTCCGAATCATGGCCATCTGGACAGGGTTGTTCTTCACACGTGCTAGGGCTTCTTGCTCTCGCTGACGAATCATAAGCAAGGGATCTGAATGGAGTTTCCTCCAAGCATCATTGGAAGATTGTGGCTTATCCTCAAATAGAGCTCCTGGCGCAGATGGCACAGATGCTTGCGGCTTCGCAGAAGAACTGGAAGCAGCAGTTGTTCCAGGATCGGTCGGCTTGGCCAAAGATTCAAATCCACTGGAACTTCCCTTGCCAACAGCTAACCCAGAATCATAGAGAAATTCCAGCCTCTCTTGCCTGGGAACCAAGCCAGCTTGTTCCTGAAGTTGGCGAAACTCACTGCGCTCACGCTCCTCCAGGATCTGCTTACGTAGCTCCTCCAACTTCTTCTGTTCGGCCTCATGCTTCTGCTCTGCTTTCCATACATTTTCAATGTTCCGAAGACTCCCCGTGTGCCATCCCTTCTTATTCAAGAACTTCAAAGCCATTGAGTCTTACAAAATTTATAAGGCTTAGACTGTTAGACAGAGAATTCCTCTCTTGCTTACCTCTAATACCTACACATCACAGGAACCAAATAGGATAAATGAGAATGCCTTTAGGTACAGTTTTTGTTATTTGGTTGAACATAAAGCTCAAAACAAACATCTTATGTCTATCTCTATCTCAAGAATGTTATCATACAAAAAATTCAGCTACCAAGTTCTTCATCCGAAAAAAAAAAAGCTACCAAGTTGTCTAACATCAGCTCAAGGAGCCGTGTGGATGGACTAATTTGGATTTACAGGATATTTAAAATTAATTGATTTCAAATTCTTACTTGTTAGTTGTAGTATATCAGAAATCGTAAATTGTTAACTTAAATAATTAGAGAGGATTCGGCAAATACTTAGATCTATGCCTTTCGCTAAAAGTGCTGAAACACATAACCTAACTGAAGAAATACCATCTTTTACGGCCTCTAATTTTGCTTTTTCTATAGGAAAAGATATGCAGAGAACTTACAAGTAATACTTCTAGGGCAGATTATTACCCACCAGACCCTTGAAGCAATTACAACATCGGAAGCAAATAACGAAACAAAAATAACTTGAAAAAATAAAAAAGAAATCGGGTTGAGGATTTCTATATGCAGTAAGAGTAGACAAAAAGAAAGAGTAGAACGAATTAATACCTGATATGTTTTACCAATTACAGGAACAACTTTAATTAGGGTTCTCCGGATAGTAGATAGAGACAGACAGAGAGAGGTGGAGAGAGAGAGTAAAAGAAAGGAGACTTACAGCTTGATTCGGCTGAGAAGGAGATCGCCGTAGCTCGCCGACGGGAAATTGGCAGCCCCGTAATAGTGGTTCGAACTGGTCCGGAAAAATGTGATCGCAATTGGCAGCCAAGAGACTGTTTTAGTCAATTCTCTAATGCGTATTATCTAACCGCCTACACGAATCCTAATCCTGGATAAACCGGAACCTAACTTCTACGAATTACAGTTTGACCCCAAAATCAAATATAAATACCCCTGTTCGTTTCTTTTTTTTCACCCCCATAAAAAAAGATGTATTTGAAGTATACATGTTAATCGGACCGGGCCAGCCCAATGACAGTCCAGTTCAACCGGGTTCATCCCGTTATGCTCGGGGTGGGACGGGTTGGGGAGGGTGGCGGGGGGGGGCAGGAGGAAGCCGGACGGGAACGAACATATTTTGGTAACCGGTGCCCCGGAACCCGGTTAGCCCGGTTACCCATTATCGGGTTTTATCCGGGATACAACCCGGAATAGCCTGGTTACCGCTGGAATTTTTTTTAAAATAGATTTTTGACAGTTGCCAATGGTCAAATTCAAAAATGACCGTTGGGCAACGGCCATTTTTTATAAAAATGGCCATTTCGGCCTACCCCCTTAAGAAAATAGCTCCCCCACCCTAACAATTGATAAATTACAATTTTAACCTTTTAAAAACTATAAATAATCCCCTTTCTTCTTTGTTTTTCTCACAATTTGCTTTCTTACTACTCTAATTCTCTCTTGATAATATTGCTTATTGCTCTTAAATTCTCAATTACTTATTATTTCAAGTTACATCAAATATTTACTTTAGTCACTACAAAATTATAATTATCAAATATCAAGTATTCAAGTGAAGTGTGGTATCAATATTCAGTATCATCAAATATCAACTGAAGTGATATCAAATTTAGTGCGGCATCTGGAATCCCGGTGCACTCGTTCCATCTCTTTCTCTTCTTTGGTGTATTTTTATTTTATTATTTAAAATATTAATCTAATTTCTTAATGTAATTTACATAATGGATATATTTAGAACAACCAAAAAAGCGTGTACTAGTAGGGGTGGTAATAGTAAGAGTAAAACTCCTAAAAGATCAAGAGGTGGTGTTGGTTCTTCTATTAGCTTTACACATATTTCTAATAGTTCACTTGAGTCGCATTTAGCCAAGCAAGGCAGCAAGTAGGAGATACTCGTCATTCATTGGGCCGCAACGCTTTGAAAATTCCAGTGTGCTTCATAGATTGGATAAGATCAAAATGGCGAAATCAAGGGCGTGAAGAGGTAGATGAAACGGAGGACCAAGAAATTGAGATATAATGGTTTATGGTTCCGATTCAAGCAATGCCAGAAATCAAGAACCTCATGTTGACATGGATGAACTTACAAAAATGATGCAAAGCATGTGATGCACTCTTTCTTATTTTTTATAATGGTTGTAAACTTTTAATTTGCAAGTTCAAAAATAAAAAAATCAAAATAGAACTTGCAAATTAATTTGAAGTTGTAACGACCCGACCGGTCGTTTTGAGCTCTAGTGCGTCCTTCGGCAGTTTGAGGCCACGAGCAGCTTCACTTCAGGTATTATGACTTGTGCGCGTGCTCGAAATAGAATCCTAGGAAGTTCGGAGTTGATTTGGAGAGAAAATTCTCATTTCGAAAGCTTTAAGTGGGAAGAATTGACTAAGATTGAATTTTTGAGTAAACGGCCTCGGAATTGGGATTTGAAGGTTCCAACAGGTTGGTATGCTGATTTTGAACTTGGAAGTATGTCCGGATCGGGTTTTGGATGACCCGGGAGCGTTTCGGCGCCTATTGTGGAAGTTATCATTTTTGGAAGAATCTCATAAGTTTGGGTTGAAGTGCATTTCAGTGTTATCGATGTTCATTTGGGATTCCGAGTTTGGGAATAGCTCCGCATGGTGATTCTGGTATTGGGAGCGCGATCGGAAGTGGATTTGGAGGTCCGTAGGTCATTTTGGAGTCATTTGGCTAAAGTTAGAAATTTGAAGGTTTTTGAGAAGTTTGACTGGAAGTGGACTTTTTGATATCGATGTCGGATTTCGATTCCGGAAATTGGAGTAGGTATGTAATATCGAATATGACTTGTGTTCAAAATTTGAGGTGAATCGGAAGTGATTTGATAGGTTTCGGCATCGAATGAAGAAGTTCGAAGTTATAAAGTTCATCAAGTTTGAAATGGAGTGTGATTTGTGATTTTAGCGTTGTTTGATGTGATTTGAGGCCTGGAGCAGGTCTGCGTTATGTTATGGGATTGGTTGGTGTGATTGGACGGGGTCCCAGGGGCCTCGGGTGAATTCCGAATGGTTAATGGATCAGTTTTGGAATTGAAGAAGAAGTGAAGCAGCTGCCTTCTGGTGTAACTGCACCTGCGAGGCTTGGGCCGTAGGTGCGGAGCTGCAGAAGTGGCCATGAGGGCCACAAATGCGATTTTGGGCTGGAAGTGCACAGACCGCAGATGCGGTCATCACGCCGCAGAGGCGGGACCAGACCTGCGGTAGGGGGAGCGCAGAAGCGAAAAAGGGGAAGCTTGTGGAAGACCGCAGAAGCGGTAGTGAGGCCGCACCTGCGGAACCACAGAAGCGGTCAAGTGATCGTAGGTGTGAAAAGGCTGGAGACAGTGAGGTCTCTTTAAAATCGGGGTTTGGCTCATTTTAACTCCATTTCTTCTATGGGAGCCGATTTTGGAGCAACTTTGAGGTGTCATTTTCACCACCAAGCATGAGGTAAGTGGTTTATACTAGTTTGAGTTAAATACATCGATTATGTATATGTTTTAACATGGAAATTAGTAGAAATAGGGATTTTGAGGAAAACCAAGAAATTTGATATTTTTGGATTTTGACCATGATTTTGGACATGAAATTGGGAGTAAATTATATATTTGAGTTTGTGAGGTTGTGGGTAAGCTTTATCTTCGAAAAATTTCGGAATCCGGGCACGTGGGCCCGAGGGTGATTTTTATCGACTTTTCGATTGGGGTTAGAAATTGTTGTAAACTAGGTTATAGTGAGTGTTTGAGCATATATTAATGGGTTTGCATAATTATTGGCTAGTTTTGGAGCGTTGTGCATCGATTTGAGTCGTCGGAAGGGCTTGGAAGCCGGTTATGGAACTTCGGGGCGAGGTAAGTCTCTTTTCTAACCTTGTAAGAGGGAATTAACCCCATAGGTGAATCAATCAAATATGTGCTCCTATTTGTGGGGGGCTACATACGCACGAGGTGGCGAGAGTCCGTACGTAGTTACTAGCTATGCCTATGTTCGGGTAGTTTTAGGCCTACATCATGCCTTGATTGATATTGTTGTTAATTTATGTTTATTGTTTGAATTGAGAAGGAACAAGATTTAAGGTTACGTAATAATTGGGTTGAAAGAAATTTTAATAGAGGAATTTGAGATTTTAAGAGTTTCCATTAAATTTCATATTTTCGGAAAGAAATGCTAAATATCTAAATAACTTAAGAAATCTATAATTGACCCCATCACATGTATAATTCGCGAGCGGGGAAGTCCCTTAAATTATATTTGACCGCATCGCACGTATGATTCGTGAGCGGGGTACTACCTTTTACTACTCTCATGGGAGTGGGCCGATCGCCTCGGCAGGTTAATACATGCATCTATGGTTCGCGCCGTTCAACCCTTTGGCAGTGCACAGTTTACTTTTATGTTGGATCGGGCCGTACGCCTCGGCATTTCCTATATATATATATATATGTGTGTGTGTGTGTGTGTGTGTGTGTGTGTGTGTGTGTGTGCGCGCGTGTGTGCGTGCGTGTGTGTGTGTGTGTGTATATATATGTGTGTGTGTGTGTATGCATGCATTATACTTATAGAATCGTGCGTAACACTTGGCCAAAAGCCAGTGTATCTGAGGGATTTTTCCTGATTTGAATCCTGATAACTTCTTTGACGGAAACTACTATAATTGTACATATATGCTCCGGTTACGGAGGGAACTTGCTAGCTGAAAACTTGAGTAAAATTATGAAGAAGGGGGATGGTACTATGTGTTTTATACATGTTTATTTTATATATTTGCCCTGTTTCATACTTATTCACTTCTTTACTGTAATGATATTATTGGACTATTAGTAAGTGTCGAAGTTGAACTCTTATCACTACTTCTTCGAGGTTAGACGGGATACTTACTGGGTACGCGCTGTTTTTGTACTCATGCTATACTTGCTGTGCATTTCTGTTGCACATGCACATGTACCTCTAGTGGCCTAATGGGTGTAGCAGCATGGATGATACAGAGACTTAGGTGAGCTGCATCTCTCGAGACGACCCGCATCCAGCAGAGTCTCTTTCAGTGTATTGTATTTACTCTCTGTCCAAGTTTGTATTTCGGACAACTATTGTACTTCATTAGATTTCCTAGTAATTTCTCATGCACTTGTGATACCGGATTCTGGGATGATTTTAGGGTTATGCAGTAAATAAATTTTGTAAAGACATCATTATTTATTCGGTGAAGTTTATTGTTCATTACATAATGTTTAGAAGAAATGACTTTGAAAATATTAAAACGACAATTTACTAGTTATATGGTGTTGGCTTGCCTGACAGTGGTGTCCGGTGCCATCACGACCCTTAATGGATTTTGGGTCGTGAAAACATGATATTAGAGCACTAGGTTCCCTTAGGTCTCACGAGTCATGAGTGAGTCTAGTAGAGTCTTGCGGATCGGTACGGAGACGTATGTACTTATCTTTGAGAGGCTACAGGGCTGTTAGGAGCACTCCCCTTCTTGATTCCTCATCGTGCGATTTGATTCCTTTGAGGCTTATGCCTTTATTTCCTTACTATTCAATCCTATGCGACGTGAAGCGCTTGTTATCAATCAGGAATCGAAGAATTTTAATGGTACTACAGATAAGGTGCGGGTTGTTTCTCCCTGTGTAGCTGTTTGGGCTATTGTTGTCCCCTTGCGGAAGGATATTCTGTCGTATCAGCTCAGTACCTGTACTTCTGAGAGCCTTGAGGCTATGCACAAGTTGCTATGATGCTTATGAACGGTTATCGCGTAGTATTGATGTGATGGTAGGATGCTTGCCTATGTGTCGGGGTAGTGAATGACTCGAAAGGAGGTTTACTCAATGCATGATTCAGAGATTCAGTGTTTTATTTCCGGCGGAGAAAAGACAATCGGACTATGTATGTTCAGGTTTGGGTTGACGGAGTAACGATCTATTGGTTCAAGTGCCATAGAGATGGATTTTGATTCAAGGCAACAACTGGGCATCGAAGGATGGGGATGGACATGTGGGAAGTGTCTTGTAGAAGGCCAAGTGCGGGAAGTAGGAGTCGAGTAGTTTCTTGAAGGAGTGAGTCTGACCAAAGTGGGAGAGTGGCAAAGTAGCGTATGTGTTCCGTGGTAGGATGACTACACACCTGGAGAAAAAGTCTAGAGTGATTTGAGATTCAGGGTGGACAATGACTGGGTCTATGGACGTAATTTGAAATATCGGCTATTATACGGCGGGAGATTTGATACAACAGAAAGGAGTGGCTTGATATAAAGAAGGATACAACATGACTTTGGATTGGAAGGTATTGTCGCACATTTAGTTGATGTCCTTGAGGTGTGAATGGGCTTGTATAGCTAGCGAACGAGCATGGGCTCAGGTTGGGTTACGAATTTCGTAGTAATTGTAGAGTTCAGCGTCATTGGGAAATGCCTGCGTGTAATTTCCACAGGTGAGTTATCTCCTGTGAGCAGGTTAGCAGTCGCGTGGTATTGACGAAGCTTAGGCAAAGAATTCTACCGGCGATACGGTAAGAGGCCGGATAGGTTAATGTGGTTAGTGATTCAGAATGTTCATGGAAGGTCAAACAGAAAGATTTAGAGGAATTTGGCGAGCTGGTGGTGCAAGATCATGTCAATGATGAAGAAAGAATCTTGATGGGTTCCAGAGTTGTGTAATTGTGGCTTCAAGCTAAGTGGGAGAGTCATACCGCCTACGATTGGGTTGCATGGTTATCTTCTTGTGAAGTTTCGGGTTATCGGCGTATTGGTAAGTTATTTCAGCTAAGGGAAAAGATCATAAGTGGTAATTTGAGCAAAGGAATTGATAAAGGTGTGATTTAGTTGGCCTTATTGACTCACGTTTATGCTTTGGGAAGATTCAGGATTTATGCTTCGTACAGAGGTGATTTACAAGGGAAGTGATTCAGTCGGGTGCTTCATTGAGATGGGTGTTCATGTGCCAGCGGAGCCTTGGAGTTGATTATATTCGGGACCAAGCCAGAGTGGGTGACTCTCAACAACGGTCCTAGTGAATTCAAAGGTTAAAAATGCGGTGCCTAAGGATTCAAGCCCGCAGTATGGTTAAGAATCGAGCTTTTGTAGCAGATTATGATAAGAGGCTCGGAATGTTCTATGATATTTTTGGCTTGCAATGCAACATTTGGAGGAATGAGAGAAAATGACTTTGGATTCGTAGGGGAATTATCAGAATGGGTGTATCAGTCCAAGGTGCGAATGTGTGTGCGAGGAGGGCATGAAACGGTTCATAGGTTTGGAGACAATGTTGTCTCGTGGAATGGGGTCACTCAAGATGAGTGTGGATTTAGGTTCGTGATGTAAGGAATGGAGCTATTATTATCTCTAAGGCAAGTCAAGGATGAATTAGAAGAAGTTAGATTGGTTAGCCATGGTTGAATTGGCATAATGATGGCAGTGATCAGTTCCTTCAGTGTGATTAAGTTATGCATATGATTTGTGATGGTACGTGCGAGGCATGACGACCGCCGTAATTGATTTTATTTGGAAGTATTCAAGTATTATGGCCTGTTAGGTGTAGGCGGATCCCAGAAGGGCTATGGTGGTTTAGACCACTATTTGAGGATTTGCATGTTCCACGGTTATGAGAATTCACTCGCGTGTTGCTATTGTTCTCTTGGAATGAGTTAAGTAAAAGGTTTCTATGTAATGAAGTGTTTACCATATTAGTGGTTCAGGGGTTATGATGAAATTCTCGTACTATCGCATATTGGCATGTTAGGTGCAGTGAGCGGTATGAAATTTGAAGGTTAAGGATTAAGGTCTCAGTCCGGTATTCACAAGGATGTCACGAGCTCAGATGAGCAGGAAGGGATTTAGATTTTTAAAGTTAGCTAGTATTGCTTTCAGTGTCACCTGAGATCGGTGTTTTTGTGAAAGAGGCTTTGCATCCGGTTATGGATTCTTGATTTGCTTTACAGCATTTGTATGGCCGATGGTATGGATGTGCAGACTTGTTACCTGGTGCGTGAGGTCGTGGGAGTGTATTCCACGGGAAGATTGTATATGTGTGACATGAAGTCACTTGATTGATTGAAGATTTAAACCAAGTATGAAGAATGTGGTAATATCGCTTGTTTGAGAATTTATGCCTGGAGGGCGCTCGGTTCATTTGGTTGTGGACTGTGGAAGTTTTTCCCGGTTATGATGGTTGTTCTTGCGTGTTATGGGAAAAAGGGGGGTCATTATGGACCGTTGACAGGTTATTATCCTAGTACAGTGCGATCAGAATCGGCTTGTAGTCTGTGGATGGATTTAAACATGAATATGGGCTCTATATCAGGCCAGATGTGTTCATTTCAGCATAGCGCTCCTTATGGAGGAGTATTCGAACGTTGGATGTTATTTCGTCGTCGGCTATGTCATGTAATTGTGCCGTGTGAGTTGTGAAACAGTTTGATAATTCTCTTATGTGGTGAGGTCCTGCGTAGCGATGGTATTATGTGAGCAGGATGGCTCTTGAAATTCAGATCATATATCGCACCTCAGTTGTGCTTGAGATTTGTAGCGTATGGCTCTATCTGTCTCCCTAGGGATGGTATTATGCACTTAACGTGCTTGTGACCGATATTCGGTATTTTGTAGTAATGAGCAATTTAGCTCGGTAAGTATCTCCTTATGTGAATTTTATGTGTGGATTGGGTGGCACGCCGACACGGGTATGTTATTTGGATCGGGTTGCACGCCTCAACAGTGTGATGTTGAGTACAGTCCCCTATATTCTATTTTGTGTGTTTTGTTTCCCATTTTCTGAGGAAGGTTCATGGCACCTTTTTGGTTGTCTAATTAGTTACGTTGGTTGAGAAGTCCCTTCAAGAGTTTGTTTTCCTTATGTATCACGTTCGAGTTTATAGCGTATTGGCATATTGTGGCATCATATGAGACTTTTGGTCATGTCTAGGGGTGGCGTATTGCCTGAGCAGTTCGTACTGGGTGAGACAAGATTATTGGATCTAGGATCAATGCGATTGGATTATATGAAGTATATCAAAGAGCAAAT
Source organism: Nicotiana attenuata (assembly GCF_001879085.1). NCBI lineage: Eukaryota > Viridiplantae > Streptophyta > Magnoliopsida > Solanales > Solanaceae > Nicotiana > Nicotiana attenuata. The sequence goes on along the minus strand of NW_017671369.1, from coordinate 128,182 downwards.
ACCATTATTTGATTCAGAATGAGGTGATGGTTCTTGTCAAGAGTAGAGACTTAATGATTTGTTGACTCAGCAGATGGTTATGATTTTCAACACATCTCTTCCGTCGTGGCGGTATTGCAGAAGTTGGGACAAGACTTATATATGTCATCAGGTGTATTGGGTGCATCATATTCGTGGAATTTCGGCTATTGTTATCAGGGGATGTTATTATGGTCATGGGAGCAATCATGTACGGTGCATAGTGTGAATTCAACAAAGGCATGCAATCATGTACGGTGCATCGTGTAGTGATTGATACAATATTTGTGGGTTGGAAGCAGGCCTGGCAGAGAATTTCGGGTGTTGGAACTGGGTTCTAAGCTTATTTGTTTGAATAAAAGAGAATATCTTCAGATGTGATCGAGTTAATATGCTCAACTGAGCTGTGGTAGCACGGGTAGGTGCTCAAGGTGTTGAACAGTGATTTCAGACAACTCCAGTGCAGTTCTCAGCACGTTCGAGGACGAACGTATGTTTATGTGGGAGAGAATGTAACGACCCGATTGGTCGTTTTGATCTATGGCGCGTCGTTCGGCAGTTTGAGGCCACCAGCAGCTTCACTTCAGGTATTATGACTTGTACGCGTGGTCTGGATAGAATCCCGGGAAGTTCGAAGTTGATTTGGAGAGAACATTCTCATTTCGAAAGCTTTAAGTTGGAAGAATTGACTAAGATTGGATTTTTGAGTAAACAGCCTTTGAATCGGGATTTGAAGGTTCCAACAGGTTCGTATGATGATTTTGGACTTGGACGTATGTTCGGATCGGGTTTTGGATGACCCGGGAGCATTTCGGCGCCAATTGTGGAAGTTAGCATTTTGAAAGAATCTCATAAGTTTGGGTTGAAGTGCATTTCAGTGTTATCAATGTCCGTTTGGGGTTTCGAGTTAGGGAATAGCTCCGTATGGTGATTTGGTATTGGGAGCCAATCGGAAGTGGATTTGGAGGTCCGTAGGTCATTTTGGAGCCATTTGGCTAAAGTTAGAAATTTGAAGGTTTTTGAGAAGTTTGACCAGAAGTGGACTTTTTGATATCGGGTCGGATTCCGATTCCGGAAATTGGAGTAGGTCTGTAATGTCGAATATGACTTGTGTGCAAATTTTGAGGTCAATCGGAGGTGATATGACTTATGTAATGTCGAATATGACTTGTGTCCAGAACACTAACCGAACGGGCTATTTTTTTCGTGTCCAGTCCGGACCAACCCGTCCGGTTAACACCTATAATATAATAGTTTATGGTTCCGATTCAAGCAATATCGGAAATCAAGAACCTCATGTTGACGTGGATGAACTTACAAAAATGATGCAAAGCATGTGATGTACTCTTTCTTATTTTTTTATAATTGTTGTAAACTTTAATTTGCAAGTTCAAAAATAAAAAATAAAAATAGAACTTGCAAATTGATTTGAAGTATTATTTATTATTCAATGAAAATAAAAAATGAAAGCCTTCGGAGTTTGATCCTTACATAATGGTTTTATTAAATAATTTTTTGTAGCCACTTACTTTCAATTTTAAAATTTTAAAATTCAAATTTCAAATTTAAAACTTCAAACATTAAAGTTTAAAGTTTAATCCTAAGCCTTATAAGTTTGCAAACACTTAAATCTCAATAACATTGAATAAGAAAAACATAATATACTAATAAAAAAAAAGGTAACCCGACCCGGTCCGGACCTGTTAAGCCCAAACCCGGACGGGACCTAATTAACCCAGATTTTTACAACCCGTTACCAGCCCGGTTAGCCAGCCCACTAACCAGCCGGGAACACTGACCGGACGGGTTATTTTTTTCGTGTCCAGCCCGGACCAGCCCGTCCAGTTAACACCCATAATTTGAATTTTGAGAAGTTCTAATATAACATCCACAGCCTCTCAATTTTTAAAGTCTCTCAATCGTTATTTGAAGTTTGAGAAGTTTTAATAAAGGATTCCATTATTTCAATTAAGAGTGTATATCGGTCAAGTTAGTTCGGATTTTTTAATTACCAAACCAAACTAATGGTGTCAGGTTTTTAAATCAATAAACCAAATCAAACCAACAAAGTCAGATTTTTCAATCTCGATTTTTCTCGGGTTTATCAAATTTTTCCGGTAAAGTCTTCATAACACAAAATATATAACTTGTGCTCCAAGTATTTCTTTAGTCCTAATTGGATATAACTACATAATGTATTTTTAAAAAAAAATAACACAATAATATGAGATGTCATAACATTGTACTAAGATACTCAATAACAAAGATAATAAAATCGCATAAAACAAATATTACTAACTAATAAGCCATAATAAAAATGAACATAATAAGTCATTCTAAAACAAGTACATCAAATAAGTACTATTAACTACAGGACCAAGAACTAAAGAAAAAGATAAACTAAGTTATGCATTTTTTTTTGGTAACAAAAGGAAATATTCATATATATTAAGTCATTATAGGGACAATTGATGTCCTGTTACAACCATCTAGGCTAGATAGTACACAGAGGTTTCCAAGACTAGCAAACTTAGTAAACATAGGCATAGGAATATTTCTACTAGACACCATGGCCTTTTCATCGGACTGTAAGCTTGAAAATACAGACGCAGGCGGATAGTTTAATATATATATATATATATATATATATATATATATATATATATATATATATATATATATATATATATATATATATATATATATTATCACTTGACTGCTTCCTTGCTCCATCACTTGCCAAAATGTGCGCTACTTTGTTCCCCTCCCTGAAGCTATGCCTGATGACTGGATTCCCCAACCTCTTCAAGAGAGACCTGCAAGAATTTAGTAGATTGAGAAAAATAAGGGTTTGTTCATTTAATAATTGGAGTACTTCAATGGAGTCTGTCTCAATCTCCACAGGAGTGAGGTGGTGATCTATTGCTAGATGTAGCCCTTGTTCCAAAGCACTCAACTCTGCATGGGTGTGGTTGAGAGCAACAACCTGTTTAAAGAAACCTACGACCCATTTTCCATTTGCATTTCTTATAACCCCTCCAATACCACTAGCCTTGCCCTTAGCATAGAAGGAGCCATCCGTGTTTAGCTTAAAAGATCCTGGAGATGGAGGGAACCACCTAACTTGGATAGTTTTTATTAGGCTAGGGGGAGAGGAATTCCCCGTACAGTACATGTACTCCATAGCCCGCATGCACACAGTTTTGGTGTCTATCAGTGTATTAGTTTCATTCAAAACATTATGGTTTCTATTTATCCAAATATGCCATAGAGCAAAAGGAAAGAAGAAATCCCATGTTAGCGGGTAGTTCATGATAGGTATTTGCATGTCTTTTATTAAATGAAGCCAGTGAGTATGATGATAGGGAAGGGCAGGAATATTTAGTCCCAGGTCCATCTAGAATTTACGGGCAGTGAGGCATTCAAGAAAAATGTGGTGGATGGATTCAGAGGGATGCATGCAAATTGAGCAGTTTGGTGGAACATTTATACCTATATGATGAAGATAGGAATTTGTTGGCAGCTTATTGTGGGAACAAAGCCATAGAAAAAATTGGATTTTTGGTAAGGTATTTAGAGTCCAAATCCAGTTGAACTGATACTTATGGTCAGGCGGAGGTTGTAGTAGGTTTTTGACTGACTTTGTAGAAAACAGGCTATTTGATTTTAATGACCAGTAGGGTGTATCATCCTTACCCTGACACAAGGAGATTGTCTTAACTTGATTAAGAAAATCTTGTGGAATTTCCATGGAGATCCTTGTCCAATCCCATTGGAGGCCATCCCAAATGTCATGTAAGCTAAGTCGTTGGTCCTTTTGGGTTAGGGGACCTTGAATAATTGTCCTAAGAGGTGGTGAGAGAGGAGACCATTTAGTGTTCCATAGATCAATGGTAATTCCTGACCCTAGATCCCATGCTATGGCTTTTGAGCATATATTACCCCCCGTAACAATATTTTTCCAAATAAAAGAGTGTGAGAAGGAGGTTCTTTGTGGACAGTATTTTCTAATGAGGGTTTGTGCCCAAAGGGAGGTGGGGTGAGAGAGGAGTCTCCAAGCTAGACTTGTTAGTGAGCTCCTGTTCTTATCATGAGCTTTTTGGATGCCTAAGCCCCCTTGGTCTTTTGGTAGGGTGACAGTATCCCAGTTTATGTAATGAATTTTCTTCTTTCGTGGGGTAGAGCCCCATAGAAAATTTCGCTGGATCTTGTAAATATTGTGACAAGTTCTTTTAGGAAGTAGGAAATATTGCATGGCGTATGCTGGGATGGTATTGAGAGTGGATTTGATGAGTGTGAGTCGCCCTGCTGGTGTTAGGAATTTGAGTTTCCAGCTGGCAAGCTTGTTTTTCATATTATCAATAATATACTGGAAATCATGGTGTTTAGGATTATTATTCAATATAGGAAAGCCAAGATATCTACCAAAAGTATTGGTAGCCTTTATCTTTAGAAGGTTTTGGATTAAATCCCTGGGAGTATCATGGCATCTCTTAGAAAAAATAACCCTAGATTTAGTAGAATTTATCTTTTGCCCTGACAGTGTGCAAAAGAGACTAAGGCTATTATGTATTGAGAGGATAGATTTTTGGTTAGCTTTAGCCATAAGGGTAAGATCATCTGCAAAAAATAGATGAGAGAGTTGAGGACCATTTTTACTAAGGGTGATGGGATCCCATAGTTGAAGGTCAACCTGATGATTGATATAGTTTGATAACATTTTCATACACAGGATAAAGATGTACGAAGACATGGGATCACCTTGTCGTATACCCCGGGATGGAAAAAAATAGTTGGTTTTGGAGCCATTGATCAAGATGGCAATGTTGCTTGTAGTAATGCAGTTTAAAATTAGTTTGGAGATTTTTGGAGGGAATTTAAAGAATTGGAGAGTACGGTAAACAAAAGACCATTCAATATGATCAAAAGCTTTCTCAAGGTCTATTTTAATAATGCATTTTCCTTCAGTCCCTCTTGTATTATTAATGTGATTCATGACTTCCTGGATAAGGATGGCATTATCACAAGCCCTTCGCCCTTTAAGAAAGCTAGTTTGGCATGGGCCAATAAGGTCAGGCAGATATAGCTTAATGCGGTTGGCAATAATTTTTGTAATTATTTTATAGACGGTATTACAAAGGCCAATAGGTCGGAAATTCTTAAGATCATTAGCATTGTGAAATTTTTAGAACTAGGCAAAGATATGTATTATTTATAGAGGTTGGCAGTTCCTGGGTGTTAAAAACATGTCTACAAAGATTTGTTATGGAATTGCCAACTATATTCCAGAATTTCTGGAAAAAGAAAGGATGAAGGCCATCGGGGCCCGGTGCTTTAAAGGGTTTAAAGGAGAATAAGGCCTGGGTAACCTCATTGTCCATTAAGGGATTATCCAATAAGGAGAGGTCAATATTATGGAAACTTGGGGGGGCTGATTTAATGTTAGCCCAGTCAGTACTTGAATGGCTAGTAGTGAAGATGTCTTTAAAATAGTTAGTGGTATGCCTAACAAGGCTTTCATGATCAGTAATCCAATTACCATGGTCATCTTTAGAGAAGGATATTTTATTCCTTCTTCTACAATTGACAACGGACAAGTGGTAGAACCTAGTGTTAGCATCACCCTCGTTAAGCCAACTTATTCTAGACCTGATTTTCCAAAAATCCTCTTCCAACCTAAGAATATCATTATATTCGGTGGTTAGAGATTTTTCAAGGGATTGGAGAAAAGTATTGGTGGCATAAGCCTGAGATCGTTGGATTCCATTTAATCTAGCCAAAATTTTCTTTTTCCTAGAGAAAATATTTCCAAAGGTTTCTTTATTCCAGGAGCTGACATAATGAGTAAATAGTTCAGTTGCTTCTGTAAACTCCCTATACTGCCAACTCCTTTTAACTAGGTTTCCAAAATCCGGGTGAGAGCACCAATAGCTTTCTAGACGGAAGGGTTTTGTAGTAGAATTGGGGGAGGGGGGGGGGGGATGTCTAAAGGTATTATTTGTATTAATAAGGAGGGGGTTATGGTCCGAATATGTTTTTGGCAAATGAGTTATGGAAACATTAGGGTAGTTAACAAGCCATTCTTCATTTGCAAAACAACGATCTAATCTCTCAAGAATTAAGCCACTAGTTTTCCTACGATGATTGGACCATGTATAACGACTACCTTTAAAACCTAGGTCAATTAAACTACAAGAGTTAACACAAGACCAAAATCTATTTGATCGAGACATATTAATCTTTCTACCTCCAAATTTATCCGTTTGACTTAGAATATCATTAAAATCCCCCGCAACCATCCAAGGTCCATTGTAACTAGTAGATATGTTTTCTAGATTTTCCCAAAGTTTCCTACGATTAACAGCTTTTGTACTAGCATATACAATACTAAGTAACCAAGGAGGGTGATCTGGGAATACCTGAATCATTGCATGGAGCTCCTGGGTGGACTGCCTAAGTCGAGTAACTGTCACCATGCTGGTGACCCAAAGCAGAACGATCCCTCCTGCCCTTCCTTGAGCGGGGACCTCCATCATGTCATCAAAATGGAAAGTATCTCTAAGAGATGCATGGTCCTCCATCTTTGTTTCTAATAGGGCAACCATGCATGGGGTGTGAGTATCGATAAGGTCTCTAAAGTTCCTCCTAAAAGTTTCATTATTAGCCCCCTTGTGTTCCAAACAATAAAACTGGTAGGTTTATTCATGGGAATGCTTTGATTGTGGGGGTTCATTGACACCTGATTCTCATTCACAGAGAACTGACTTCCCCTCAGAGTTGGGGTTAGTAAGACTGCATATTTCACTGTAGCTCTGTTCACCGGAGGACGGAGGTCGAACGAGCACTTCATGAGAGCCACTGGGCAATTGTAGATGAACTTTTTGTCCTCTCTCTCCGGGAACAGCATAAGGGCTGCTTCTTTGAGATTTGAGATTTCGATGAACGATCTTGTGGGCAGTGGGAGATCCAAGATCTCTTCCTCCATCTCTATTTCTTCTTGTTCCTGGGGTGGGTGAATGTCCATAGGGTTGGGATTTATTGGGGGAACCTGGGCTTGCCAAGGAAAGATCAGTGGGTTGCCCACAGTCATCTCCACTGGGGAGAAGAAGGGCAGGTCATGTGGGATACTCATTTTGAGAGGAGGGTTGAAGTGGGGAGGGAGATTCCAATGCTGATGCATGTTGTGGTATAGAGCTAGGGCTAGGGGATTAGAACGTTGGCCATCCACATGTGGTTTAGGTAGTTGTCTAGGGCTAACCTCATCCCCTCCGAAATCATCTGGGCCAGGAAGGTTGGATTTTGAAGCACTATTAGCACCTCCCTGTCCTCTATGGTCATGGTGAAGAAGACTGCCTAACCTTGCAGTCCTTGCTCGATCCATGACTGTGGAGGTTGGGCAGGGTTGGGACGGTGAGCAACGTACACTAACTGGTGATGAGCTATATGAGGGGGCATTGGAGGAAGGTTTTCCATTTGGTTCGAAATGTGTCTGTTGTGGTAGAGAGTTTGGTTCCTTGATGCTAGGGGAAGAAGAGGAATAATCATACTGGAATGTAGTGGAGGGTATTAATGGAGCTTCATGAATGATGAGTGATGATTGAGAATCACTGTCGTGGGATTTATTAGAGAGTGGATTGGCTGGCTTTTGCGTGGAGTATTGGATATTAGAGGTTGGAGTATCAATTTGCATGGCCATTTTTCCATTTGCCATAGCCGCGTGTTGTGGTGAAGTTTTCTGAGGGTTATGATTTTGATCTTTTTTTGCAATTTGGGGCCTATCTAAATAGGTATTGGAAGGTTCTAAGGGTGGTAGTAATAATTTTTTATTTTTAGAATTATTAGGTGTAGGCACGTCTGTGCCACGTGTCCCAATAGTTGGGGTGCCTGCTTCGTTTGTATCGAAGAGGATAGGGAATGCAGAAAGGTTGCGCTTGGCTGTTCCTCTTCTTCCTCAGGATAATGAAGAGCATTAAATTTATTGATCAAAGTAATTTTCTCTTTTAAAGAAGTATTTTGTCCCACGTTTTTATTATCAACGTTGTTTGGTTGTGAATAATTATTATTAAGAGAGTTCATAAAATCGATTATCCCAGAATGCTGTGAAGAGGAAGGCAAGGTAGACTGGGCCTCATTCTTTTTTTCCTTGAAGGAAAGTTTATGAGAAGAGAGATATTTACCTGAATCGGCTGCGAAAATCTTAATGTTTATACCTGGACCTTGGGAATCTTGACGGGCAGCAGTCATGGCTTCCATTGTTGTCTTTGTCCTGTTGTTGTGTCGTCTTCTTCTATTGAAAAGCACCGTTTGCCATTCTTCTGTTTGCAGATGATTTGTAAGACACTGGGTAGTTGTCCCATCTTTTATTGATTTACTTTGATCAAGGTCTTTGGCTTCCTGATAAGAGCATCCTGAACTTGTATGTCCCAACCTACCACATAACTTGCATAGAAAACCCTCCCCTTCATATATTATCTGTTGCAAATGGTATCCGATGAGGATTCGAGTAGTAACTGGTTCCTCTAGTGGAACCTGGATACACAGTCTAGCATAGCGTCCTCTAAGAGTGGCGCTTGTGCAAGCGTCGATTTTCAGCAGTGATCCAATAGAATTTCCAATTTTCTTTAGCAAGGATTCATCGTAAAACTCAGTTGGGAGTTGTGGCAAATGTATCCAAACTACAGAGACAGTTTGCTTGGCATGTGCAGCCACAAAATTTGGTTCCCAGCGCTTTATCGATAGAAAATGGCCATTAATAAACCATGGGCCATTTTGAAGTACCTTCCGCATGTTTTCTTCTTGTGTAAATTTAACAATATAATAATCACAGCCCAGATCTATTAGAGGAAATTGTTCTGTAGGTTTCCATAGGTCTTGGATTTTTGCTTTTAAGTAATGGTGGACTATTCTTTTGCCAAATAGTTTAATAATTAAGGAGAATTTCCATGGATGATGAAGTCCTTCTCTTTCATGGTCTAAGAGTGTAATCGTCTTAATTCCACTAACCTGTGGAGCTGACTTCTCTTGTGACTGGGTAACGGTTTCAACAGATGAGACTTGTAGTTGAACGTCGTCCATTGGATCAATATCCAAATTGATTTGTTCAGCATTTGCAAGTAGCTTTTCTTTGTAGTTTAGAGGGGAGGTATTATCCTGTGTATGTGTGGATGGGATATCAAGTGGTTCTGGGGGGATTTGGGTTGTTCTTGCTTCCAGGCACTGTGAAGTAGTGTTTTGAGAGAGCATTTTTAGCTACCTCCCACTCAAAAAAAGTTACGGAGAAAAAATGTTGGCCTCTCTAAGTTATACATTTTCATTATAAATCAATGCAAAACTAAAAATAGATATCCAGCACTATTATCATTTCTAGTGTCAAATTAAATTTATTCTGTTAACATTAATATTGATTTGAACTTTGTTTGAGTTACTATATTTATGGGCTCTAGAACTTATTGGACCATTCCACGATGTTAAGTCCAAGCTTGAAATAATACATAAAAAGATAAAACTGTGAAAAAGTTTAAGAAATATTTATATATTACATTATAATAAATATTTATATGCATAAAATATTTTTAAAATTTGTATAAATGTATTTTCGGTTTGGTTTGGTTTCAGATTGACTTTTTTAGCTAAAACTTAAGCAAATTAATTATGGTTGGATTTTTTTCCCAATACTAAACCAAACCACATCCGCTTTTTTCGGTTTGACTCGGATTATCGGTTTGGTGCGATTTATCGGTTTTTTTTGTACACCCCTAATTTTAATTGTAGCAATTTGGTACCTTAGTTCGAGCTTTTTTCCTTTAATTGATTTTTTTAGTTAACTATATTTGCTGCTATTACTTTTTATTTGCACCCATTATTGTTAGAATCAACCATGGAAATGAAAAAGAAGAGTGAAGCATACAAGAAGAATTAGGAATTTTCACTATGGCATTAATTGAATGAAATGTACAGGGGTGTACAGGCTCTAATATACAGCTCCACTAGCTAACTAACCGACCTATTCTAACAATAATAATAAAAGACTCCAACTTTATTTTATTTATATTTTGACCCCAAGACTAATAACTAACTAACATGGTATACTTCAATACTCCCCCTCAAGCTGGAGGGTGAAATATACTCAGTACACCCAGCTTGCTTAATAACAAATGATGTTGCCCAGAAGTTAAACCCTTAGTAAGCAGGTTAGCCAATTGATCTGTAGTATGGGCATACTTGGTTTCTAGAACTCTTTGGGTGATCTTCTTTCGAACAAAATGACAATCAATTTCAATATGTTTAGTGCGCTCATGGAAGATAGGGTTGCCAACAATCTGCATAGCAGCCTTGTTATCACAATAGAGAGTAACAGGTCGAAGAACAGGCACACCTAACTCTGCAAATAGTCCCAGTAACCAAGTGACCTTAGCAACAACAACGGTCATACTCTTGTACTCAGCTTCTTTACTGCTCCTAGAGATTGTGTGTTGCTTCTTAGACTTCCGAGAGATCAAGGAGTCCCCAAGTTTGACCAAATAGCCACTAATAGATCTTCTAGTGACCGGGCAAGCTCCCCAATCTGAGTCACAAAATGCAGTAAGAGAATGCATAGGTGATCTCTTTAGGAGAATGCCAAGACCTGGTGCGTTTTTTAGATATCTCACTACCCTAAGAGCTGCCTCCATATGGGACCTTTTAGGAGCGTACATGAATTGGCTAAGACTCAGTACAATATAGGATATATCAGGCGGGGTAACTGTTACGTACAAAAGCTTGCCAATAAGCTTCTGATAGCTGGTAAGGTCTACCAAAGGATCAGTAGTAGATGAACAACCTACCACCTTATTAAACTCAATTGTGGTCAATTTTGATTGATTTCTAGTGGAGTTACTGCTGGCTTGGCTCCACTAAGCCCTAGATCTGAGATCAATTCTAGAGTGTACTTCCTTTGATTGAGTAGGACACCATGTTTGGACCTCAACACTTCAATGCCTAGGAAGTACCCTAGCTCACCCAAATCCTTAAATTTAAATCGTTGATGCATTGAATGTTTGGCCTCTTTGATCAACTCTAGATTGCTACCAGTGAGTAACAAATCATCTGTGTAGATCAATATCACCACAATATCCTGCCCAACCTTCTTAGTGAATAGGGAATAATCAAACTTGCTCTGTATGAAACTTGCATGTAACAGAGCTTGAGTAACCTTTAAGTTCCACCGTCTAAATGCCTGGTTAAGCCCATATAATGATTTCAACAGCCAGCAAACCTTTTTGTTCTCCCCCTGTCTCTAAACTGAATGAAATGTACCAGGTGTACAGGTATTAATTAAATGAAATGTACAGGGGTGTACAGGCTGTAATATACAGTTCCACTAACGAACTAACAGGCCTATTCTAACAATAATAATAAAAGACTATAAATTTGTATTATTTACATATTGTCCCCAAGACTAATAACTAACTAACATGCTATACTTCAATAATTATAACACACAATCTCATTCTGCTTTTTAATACAATGAGGAAAAGACCATGATGATGAAAACGATAAAAGAAGAATCAATGCATATCATATTTACTAGTTAAATTAAGCCCCTACTAGTGAATCAGAATATCCATATATTGAATTAAATTTCCAAGTTATATGCCTATATTAATAGAAATTGTTATAAATATAAAGTCCACTTCATGTAAGTAAAACAAAAATTTATGAAACTGTGAGTGGTAGCGAGGGAACAGAAACATTAGCTTGCCAAATGATAAGAGGTGATTTTAAGGCTTTCATACCTCAAGAAAAATGCATTGCTAACTCAAGTACAACAAACATTTACTCACGAGGCACTTTTCTACTAGTTTCGTACCATGAAGTTTAATTTTTGAACATGTTTAATCTTGATATACCCATTATTAGTAATTAGCTCATTAGATAGACTGATCTCTACATTTTTCCATTTTGCTATGTATTAGTATTGTTTTCAGTACACAAAATAAGAAAACTTTAACTTGTTATTCACATATTGCTAGATAGAGACGGAGGCGGATCCAGGATTTGAAGATGATGGGGGCACATGAGCGAATTGTTCAACCAGTGCCTCTATTGGACTTATAATCTTAAAGGTTATGAGCAAAATATATGACCGTTTTTACATATATACATATATTCAAAAAAACTGCCAAGGTTGACCGTGTCCAATGACCTTGCTCAATATATAGGTAGAGAGGTTTGAACTGAAACAAAACTAGAGGGGTCTTATATAGGAAGTTTGATAATCCCTTGAGTGTAGTAGGGATGTCCTTGTTCTATAGGAAGCACAATTCATGAAGATACACACAAAAAACATCATGTTTGAACAATCTTTTAATTAGATGCCCTGGTTTGTACTTGCACTATTACTAGTAATGTTAAAGGTCGTATAAATATAATATGGTCGGAGTGATATTTTGGAAAAGCAAGGGCCATATGTATTCCATTTTCAAGAAACAAGTAACACATTATTTAGAAGGACTACGAGGAAAATATAAACATTCAACTTGTGAATTGTATATGGTAAAAATCGATCTCAGAAGACAGATGATTTAGGAAGCAACACGTATCAATCAGCAGTGATTCAACCATGTTCTCACCGGGTATAAACCTGCGGCCGAAAAAGATGTTCACACTGGATACAAACTTATGGCCGGATAAGATATTGATACTGGATACAAACATATGATCGGATAAGAAGCAATTCAAGATATGACTGTTATAGCAACGTTACAGAAGACCCCAAGATTCATCCAGCCTTTACTAGCCTTTATTAGGCTTTATTAACCTTTAATATTCTTTATCACATTTTCATTACCTTTTATTCTAACATTTATATTGGTGATTAATTGAGCATAAATGGTATATACATCCCATAGCTCTAGTATAGAGGCTTACATTCTGTTGTAAGACATCAAGAAGTACTAATAGCAAAAGACTAGAATTCTTTCTCTCAAGCTTTTTACAGGTATTGTCAAAATTTTCTAATTATTCTGGATCCCAGTGGGAACATTCTAAAGCTCAAACTTGTGTTTTTCTCAATTCCCTTTATTTTAATCGTTTTGTTCTTCATTACTTTATTTTATCAGATTAATTTAATCCACGTGTCTATAAACTATATTCCAAATTCAACTGTACTATTTTTTCAATAAATAGTTTGGCACACCATGAGGCATAGACAATTGTGGTGTTATTTTAATTTGTTCATCTTATACTAACGTGCTTTAAAGGTTTTTTCTATTTTAAGCATACTACAGTTATGTGGCACACAATGATATCAATAACTCGCTCAATGATGGACAAACTATAACGATGAGCCCTTGGAAAATCTCCATAATAGAAATCAACAGGATGGTTCAACTAGTGAAACTTGTCTCGATGGTAATGAGTCAATTCCTAACCGGATAGAAAGAAAATTTGACATGAGAGGAGCCCTACCCCTGATGATATGGATAGTGAGCCGGTGGCTGTTACCGTAAAAATGTTGAAAGCACAACAATGGAAAATTATGGATCATCTCTCAAGACAGGAGTGGATAATGACTAAGCTTCAACAAGCAATACCAGGGACTTCAAATAATTCAAATGGTAGAGTTCTAGCCCCTCCTGGTGTCCCTGTAAATCAAATGGCACCAAGAACCGGTGACACCATTATCTGGGGGGTGGGGGGAGTTCGAAAGAAACAACAATAAAGCAGGTGGTGCCTGTAGTGGATCTGAAAATGAAAATAACGCAAAGGATTCTTTCAAAACTAAATTCATGAGGTTTATGAGGGAAATAAATGCTCGAATGGATCAAAATGTTAAAGAATTTCATGCTCGGATAGATCAGATTTCGAGAGCACCTTTGGTCCTAAAGGGCTCGGACTCAAAAAAGTATTTTCAGTTACCATTCAAACCTAGTACGGCTCCGGAGTTGATTCCAAAGAGATTCAAAATTCTAGGTATTCTAAAATTGATGGAATATCGGATCCACAAAAACACATTACAACTTATACTTCATATGTGAAGGGAAACGATTTGGCTCCACATAAGATCGAATTAGTCTTGTTAAAGAAATTTGGTGAAACCCTAACAAAAGGGGTTTTACATGATATTCACTTTTACATGAACACTCAATTGATTCTTATGAAATTCTTGTAGATTCTTTTATTATAGCTCACGTTGGAGCGAGGAAAGCAGATATTTTCATAATTATTCAAGGAGACTCAGAGTTGTTGCGAGGGTTCGTGATAAGGTTCCAAAGGGAACGCATGTTGTTTCCGGCAGTACCGGATGAATGAGTAGCAGAAGCATTTACAATGGATCTCAGTCCCTTAAGCTCCGATGCCTCAAGGAAGTTAAAAGAAAGTTTGTTAGAATTTCAAGCAACAACTTGGGCAGATGTTCATAACAGGTACGAGTCAAAGATTCACATAGAAGATGATCAAATAATTACATCGGCATCTTCTATAGCCCAGAATCAAGGTCAACAGAACTTTGATCGGAGGCATTCCAGACACCGATTTGAACCATACCTATCAATATCACGGACTAACATGAGGCAGGGGCGTACTCAAAGCGAGTCGCTAGAAACTAATTTCGATGAAAGACAATAATGTCTACAAATACTGGGGACTGTTGCGTCAGAGCAGCAGAAACCGTGAAAATAAGTACCGTAAGCATCTGAAGATGGCTTCAAAACAATCCGTACATGATACCGTAAATACCCCGAACTGGCTCCAAAATAAAGAAAAAGATTGGGGACTGCAAGTTAAAGGACTCGGGACTACCAGATCAACCCCGGGGAAAAAGAAATAGAAGAAATCATAACCAAAAACCGGCTAGACCAAATAAATGTTAGCCCGACCACATTACTCTTGCAAGATAATTTTTTTCATTTCCTATAAATTATCGTATATCCAAAGTTATAAATACTTGTGTTCAAGGTATGGAATGAAGCAAAACTTGCACTTTCTAAAAACATTCTTGTATATGTTTGAATGAACAAAACATTCTTAATATTTTCTCATACTTAGAAGCAAAAAAGGGATTACAAATCTGAACAATTGTGCCTGGATGAACAGGAGACATCCTCTTCATAAGCACCGTAAACACAAGGGCTCTCTCTTATGAATCCATCCAGTCAAATGGCTAAAAGTTGGATGCCTTGTTTCCCAATTGTAAAGTTAACCAGAAGCATTAAAATCTCATATCTCATCAAAACGAGAAGTACAAAATTCCTAGTCATTAACATCTCTGGTCTCTAAGACTGCGAGGTATAAAAGTTTTGGGTTCAACTAAAAACCCAAGAAGCAAAACTCAAAGGAAAAAAGTTTTGGGTACAACTAAAAATCCAAGAGTTAAAACTCAAAAAAAGGGTACAACAAAAAATCTAAGAGTCAAAATCCAAATATTAAAAGTGTAACGACACAACCGGTCATTTTGAGCTCTAGCATGTCGGGTTTGAGACCTTGAGTAGCTTCACTTCATGTATTATGACTTGGACGTGTTGTTGGATTAGATTTTCGGGAAGATCAGAGTTGGTTTGAAAGAATAATTCTCAATTCGGAAGCTTTAAGTTGGAAGAGTTGACCAAGGTTTGAATTTTAAGTAACGACCTCGGATCGGAGTTTTGACGGTTCCGTTAGGTCTGAATTATGATTTTGGACTTAGACATATGTCCGGATTTGAATTTGGAAATTCGTAGGTTGATTTGATGCTTTTTAGCAAAAGTTGGAAGATTGAAGGTTTCGAAGGTTGATAAGTTTGACCGAGAGTTGAGTTTGTTGATATTGGATCCAGATTATGGTTCCGGGAATTGGTATAGGTCTGTTGTGTCATTTTGGACTTGCATGCGAAATTTGAGGTCGTTCCGGGTTGATTTGGTATGATTCGACATGAGTTTTAGAAGTTTAAAAGTTCATTAGTTCATTAAGCTTGAATTGATGTGCGATTTATGGTTTTGATATTTTTGTGTGTGATTTGAGGTCTCGAGTAGGTTCATGTTATGTTTTGGACCGATTTATGTGATTGGACAGGGTCTTGGGAGCCTCAGATGTGTTTCGAATGTGTTTGAGTTGTGTCGCGCTCTTCTTTGATGTTTCAATGCCGTTTCCTTGGGTATAAATGATACTATATTGAGAAAACGATCATTTATTTGTTATTTTATTAAACCATTAGATTGCTGGTTTTTGGTGTGAACCTTTAGTGAGAGAGTTATGCCCCTTTCCGTGTCGAAAAAAATTATTGGTTTTTGGTGCAAACCTTTGTTCTTCGCGAACGCGAGAGAGGTTCCGTGAACACGAAGAAGGATTTCTATATTGACCGGTCAACACGAAAAATTTCTCTCCGCAAAGGCAAAGAACGAAACTCACCTGAATAGTGTTTTGAATGGACATACCAAGCATTTTAGTATTTTGAGCATATCTTGAGTTCTAGAGCTCCGTTTGAGGTGATTTTCACGGTGTTGTTCTCATATCAACAAGGGGGTAAATATATGACCTTTATTTTGATGTTTTTTCATGATTATTTTTGTTGGTTGTAGAAATTGGATTTTGAACCCTAAAGTTATGAGATGGTAAATCCATGATTTGAGGGTCAATTCATGGACGAAATTGGATAATTTTTGGAATATATACTATATGTTATGGGTAATAATTATTTTCGATAATTTTTGGAATCCGGACGCGTGGGCCTGCGGGATGACTCTGTTGACTTTTCTTGAGGAGTTGGGAATTTTTTCTAATTGTTAAATTACGAGTATAGGTGTATATTTTTATTGGTTTGCACGTTGTTTGATTAGTTTTAGATCGTTTGGCATCGGTTTGAGGTGTTAGAAAGGCATTGAGCCGGTTATCGAATTTCGGAGCAAGGTAAGTCTCCTGTCTAACCTTGTGAGGGGGAAATTATCCCGTAGGTGTTATATTTATAACATGCTACATGTTGTGGGAGCTACGCACGTATAAGGTGACGAGTGTCCGTGTGTATGCTAGAATTCTTGATTACGTCCGGGTAGACTTAGACTCACACCATGCTTTAGTTGTACTATTTGAGTTAGGCAAAATACATACTTTTCCCATCGACCTTGTAATCAAATCCCTCTTACACACTTGTTAAACACAAGAATAGTATTACAGACCAAAACTTTTAAAAGTGTGTCAATTACACACCCCTTTTGCCATGTGTCACACGCGTGTGAAAACTAAAAAATTCACCTCCCCCTCCTTTTTTTTAACTATTTCCTTTTCAAATTAAAGAAAAAAATATAACTCATGTCTTCTTCACCAACTCCAAACTCCAGCATTTCCTCCCCCCCCCCTCCCGTTTCGTATTCTTCCCAAACCCCCATTCTAGTTTTATCTACCCCTCATGTTTCGTCTCTCCAACCCCCATGACTAAGAAGCAAAAAAAAATATATAGGAGCTATTGGATCTTATAAAAATCACCATTATTGACTTTTTGAAAAAGCTTGAAAATTTAATCGGGTCTTGTTTATTTTGATGTTCCACAACCTAAAAAATTAGTTTGAATTCGTGATTATTGCTGAGTAAAAAATTACTTATGTAATTAATTTTGATAAAATTTTAAAAACACCATTAACAAGTTTGAAGCTTTGGGTTTGAGCTTGAATTTGAAATTTGTATAAGGATATGTGATGGATGTTGTTAAAACTTGTTAAAAATCGACAAAGAATTGAATCTATAGTTAGGGAAGAAGGTTCTTGTGGTGGTAGTATGGTGGTGGTTGAGAAGATGATGGGGTTGGGAAGATGAGGAGGGGGGTTTCTTTTCTGTATTTTTTTTTCTTTAGGAAGATGAGAAAAGGGGATTTTAGGGAGGGGGTGCCAGATGCTGATTGGCGTGTGTAAGAGCAATCTTTAAGCAAATGTGGTCAAACGCCAAAGTGGTGTGTAATTGACACACCTTTAAAAGTTTTAGTGTGTAATATTATTCCCGTATTTAAGAGGTGTGTAAGAGGCATTTGGGGACAAGGTCGATGGATAAATTATGTATTTTGCCATTTGAGTTATTCTTGCATGTGTAATTGCTTTAATTCGCATTATGACCTGAGACTAGACTCGCGTAGAGCAATGGACTCGCTATTTTAGATACTTGACGAGCTGCTTGTTTAGCCGTAGAAATTGTACATCCCTTACAAACTTCTCCCGCATTGTGCGTATTTATCGAAAGTTTTCTTGAATCTCATAACTCACACGTATATTCGTGAGTGGGGTCAAAGACCCATAAAAGCTTCATATTCTAATGGGATAGGACTGAACGCCTCAGCAACACTCTTATGGGATCGGCCATTCCCCTTGGCAGTATCATGTATCACACTCTTATGGGATCGGGCCATTCGCCTCGGCAGGATATTGTAACACACTCTTATGGGATCAGGTCGTTCGCCTCGGCAGTATGATGTACTTATTCTTATGGGATCAGGCCGTTCGCCTCGGCAATTTCATGAAATAATCTTACGGGATCGGGTCGCTTGCCTCTGCAAAATCGTGCGTAATATTTGACAAGAAGCCAGCGTACTCATGAGTTTTCCTTACTTGAGATGTAACGATCTATCTGGCGGGGACCATATTATAGACTCCATTTGAAGACTTCGTGTTTACTGTTCAGATAAGGATCGTATCATGTACCTATATTTATTTTCACTGTCTAATTACCATGCTTCGTACTTGTCTACTTTTATTGTACTTGATTTATTGGACAACTAGTAAGTGTCTATGTTGACCCCTCGTCACTACTTCTCCGGGGTTAGGCTAGATACATACTGGGTACGCGTTGCTTTATGTACTCATGCCACACTTCTGCACTTATTGTGTAGGTATATATTTCTGGTGGTCGTTGGGTGCAAAGGCGCAACTATTGCGGGGAATTTACGGTGAGCTGCATTCCATGTCATGATCCGAAGCACATGAAGTCTCCTTCATGTTCGTTATTTTTATCTCTTCTATTTTACATTTCAAATAGATGTTGTATTATTATGGTACTTCCTAGTAGATGCTCATGCACTTATGACACCGGGTTTTTGGGGTTCCTAATGGATGTTCATTATTGTAGTTCACATTATTATGATCACTTAATGATTCCTTTATATTCAAAAATTTGGTAAATAAAAGCATAAGTTTCTATGAGTTCCAGATTTTATTCTATTTATTTAATGAAATTACTGATTTTAAAAATTAAAATGGATAATTTAGAGGAGGTTCACGCATTGTCTTGCCCAGCAACACAGTTGGGTGCCATCGCGATCTATTATGGAATTTGGGTCGTGACAAAGTTGGTGCACACTAAAAACCCAAGATCAAGCTTTCTACAATGGAAGTACTTTTTCAGCACCAATCAGTCATCGACAAAAGAATAATAAGTGATGGAGTTGTCATCTAAATTCCTAAGTTCTGCACTCTTTTTTTCTTCGCCCGATTTTTGTCCTAATTGAGTTTTTCTGGCAAGGTTTATAATGAGGCAGTAATGAGGGTGGAAAACTTCCACTTTTCGGTCACATCATAGTGAGTAACCAGAAAGTGGGGGGAACTATCTGTATACGGTAAAAATCAATCTCAGAAGACGGGTGAATTAGGAAGCAACACATGTCAATCAATAGTGATTCAACCATGTTCACATTGTATACAAATCTGTGGTCAGATAAGATGTTCACATCGAATACAAGCCTATGGCCGGATAAGATGTTGACACTGGATATAAACATGTGATCTGATAAGAAGCAATTCAAGATATAACTCTTCACTCGCCAGTTCTCGGGCTTGGTTAGCCCCATATGATGTATTATGACTTATGTAAATTGACGGTTTTGATTTTCAGGTTAATCGGAACAGGTATGGAAGAATGATTCTCAGCTTGAAGCTTTAAATTTGAAAGGTTTGACCAAGTTTTTGACTTCTTAGTACTCGATCTCGGATTTGAATTTTTATGATTGGATTAGCTTCGTTGGGTAATTTGTGACTTAGGAGCGTGTTCAGAACGTAATTTGGAGGCCCGTGGTAGATTAAGGCCTGAATTGGCGAAATTAGAATTTTGGCGCTTTCCGGTTGGTAGTGGAAATTTTGATATCGGGGTTGGAATGGAATTCCGGAAATTGGAGTAGGTCCGTAGTGTCATTTGTGACGTGTGTGCAAAATTTTAGGTCATTCGGAGTTGAATTGCTAGGTTTCGGCATCGTTTGTGGAATTCAAAAGTTCCTAAGTTCTTAAGCTTGAATCCGAAGTTTATTTGGTGTTTTGGTGTTGTTTTGAGTGATTCGAAGGCTCGACTAAGTTTTAATGATGTTATGGGAGGTGTTAGTACGTTTGGGTTGAGGTCCCAAGGGCCTTGGGTGTGTTTCGTGTGAGTTTTGAGCGAGTCCGGGCATTACCGGAACTCGACATTGGTTCTGGTGCTTAAATTTTACCGTTGGGGCTGTGGTTTTACAGCTGGGGCGGAAAATGGTCTGCGCTCGCGGTCATGAAGGATCCGCAGGGCCGCTGGTCCAATTTCGAAAGCATATCTCTTTTGATCTATAAGGAATTTTGAGATGATTCAAAAAATAAAGTTGTAGCCATTCGTGTCTAGTTTCCCGAAAGGTAAAGAACTCATAATTTGGACATCTGTAGAGAAAGTTATGGCCAAAATACTAAGGCATGTCTGTGCAACCACCAGAAGCGCGGCAACGGTGGTTTTACCGCGGTCAGCGGTGACGGGAATCCGAGAGGTGCACTATAAATACGAGATTTGGGGTTTTATTTCATATTTTGACCTAGAGAGCTCGGGCTTTGGTAATTTTTGAGGGATTTTCAAGAAAACCATCGGGGTAAGTGATTCTAACTCAATTTTGGCTAAAATACATGATTATAATGTTGGATTCATCATTTGAGTAGAGATTTGAGATGAAAATTTGAGGAAAAATGTGGAACTTCATAAAAATGAATTTTTGGGATTTGAAAGCCGATTAGAAGTCGGAATTGAGTGAAACTAGTATGGATAGTCTTGTAATTGAATGGGTTGTCAGATTTTGAGACTTTGGTCGGATTTCGAGATGTGGACCCGAGGTTCGGGTTTGAGCAATTTCTGGATTTTTGATGTAAATTGGTTATTTTCGAGTGGGCTTTGTTCCCTTAGCATATCCTGATGGTATGAATCTGGTTTTTGTTAGATTTGGAGCATTCGGAGGCCGAGTCGAGAGGCAAATGCATCGCGGGCTAGAGTTTTGACCGGATTGAGGTAAGTAATGATTGTAAATGTTGTCCTGAGGGTATAAATCCCCGGATTTCACATCGTTGTACTATTTTGAGATAACGCACACGCTAAGTGACGAGCGTGGGGTCGTGTACCATTAGGGATTGTGACTTGGTCCGTCCCGTACGACTATTAAGTTGCGTATTTTACTTGAAAACTATTTGATATTGTTATATTTGGAAAATATTATTGTGTTTGGGGATAAATGCCTTGTCTGGGCCTTGTGCCGATTATTTGGACCCTTAGGGGCTTTTACTACTATTTTTCCTCACTGATTTGGTTTGATGTTTACACGAAGTCATGCTATGTTCTTACTGTTTTCACAACTCGGTTTTTTTCACTCCTTTTGATTTCATAAATGATTTTTGAACCGAGTATTTGTTTTACTGTCAGCCTGAGGGGCTTGAGTGAAATCTGACTGAGTGAGGCCGAGGGCCTGTGTTGTGAGGATATTGTGATATATTGTGAGGCCGAGGGCCTAATTGATCTATACCACGAGTTGTCTTGTTGTTATATGAGCCCGAGGGCCTGATTGATTATGCCACGAGATGGCTTGTAATAGCGCTTGGGCTGTAAGAAGCCCCTCCCGGAGTCTGTACACCCCCAGTGAGCGCGGGTACCTAGTGTGAGATGGATATTGCCCGAGGGGCTATTGTTGTTTCATGTTTTTGCCCGAGGGGCGGTTCTTGATTCATGTTATGCCCAAATGGCTGATTATGAGTGATTGTGAGGTAGCCCAAGGGGCTGGTTCTGTTGATATTTTGCCCGAGGGGCGGTGTATGGTACATGTTTTGCCCGAGGGGGCGTTTACGTTTCTATCATTTTTACTCACTATTTTATCACTCGTTTGAAACTATTGAAAGTTGTTTTAAATAGGTTTTACTGAAACTGAGCTTGATTTACGAAGTAAATGATTTCTGTACTGTTTTGGAAATGTACTGCATTTGCTGTAGCATTATGACGTGGTTTACGTGTTTTCTTACTGCTCAGCTTTCATTTACTTTTATTACTTACAGAGTTGGCGTACTCACATTACTCCCTGCACCTTGTGTGCAAATTCAGGTATTTCTGAACCCGGTAGCGGGTGTTGATTGCTTAGTGGCAGAGTCATTGAAGTTAGCAAGGTAGCTGCCCGACGTTCGCAGCCCTGCTCTTCTCCCTCGTGTCATCCTTAGATTGTTTTTAGTATATTTTCAGACTCCTCGTTGTATTCAAACCTTAGTAGATGCTCGTGACTTGTGACACCCCAGTGACGGGCTTGTGTATTTATTCCGCACTGTTCATTTAGACTTACATTATGAGATATTTGATTAATTAAAGGCTTAAAAATGACTTTTATTGAATAATGGTTAATCGGGAATTGTGTCAGCTGGCCTAGTTTCACGATAGGCGCCATTACGACCGGATCGGTTTTAGGGTCGTGACAAGTTGGTATCAGAGCCTAGGTTACATAGGTCTCATGAGTAATGAGCAGTTTTAGTAGAGTCTCGCGGATCGGTACAGAGACGTCTGTACTTATCTTCGGGAGGCTGCAGAACCTTCAGGAAATTCCACACTCTTGAATTCTTATCGTGCGTCATTGATTCAGGTTGAATTGTAACTCTTTGAACTCCTTCCACGCGTTCGTATGCGCACATGAGCGCTCGGTATCAGCTGTGCATCGACGGCTTGTGATTTCCCAAATTAAGGGGCGAGAAGTGATTTCTGTGTGTTGATGTTTGGCCAGTCTGGAGGACTTGAGGCCGAGCTTTGCTTGTAGCTTGAGCACTAAGGTGTTGATTGTGTGAGCACGTGCTTTTGGACTTATATATTCAATAGTGTCCCTATTAGAGGAAGTGATGGCTGGATGGCTATGTGATGAGCATGATGTGACTGCATGATGTGTTCATATGATTTAGATAAGATAAAAAGAGTCTACTTGAGGGTAGGAAGAACGATTTGGTGCTTGATTTTCATCTTGGTTTGATATGTAGCCCCGAGTTATGGGTGTGTTGAAGGATCTTTTCGTGTTGTCTAGTTGTGGAATGAAGTAAACTCCACGTCGTGGGGTAAGTTCAGATTTAGGAAGGGTAAGTGATCGAGTAATAGTATGATTATGGGGGAGTATGAAGAGATGTTAGTAAGGCAAAGCAGGTGGGTTATCTCCTGCGGAGTGTTCTGAAGTTTGTGTGATCCTTTTTGTTGTTTGTTGGAAGACCTCTTGTACTAGTGAAATATATGTGTTGCAATTTGAATTTGGATCGCTTAAAAGAGTGCGCTTAACTGTTACGAGGGTGAATGCGAGATTTGCAGAAGATTTGAAGTACTAGATGGTTTGTGTTGCACGAGCTTATGAAGGATTTAGTTTAACTCACCACGGTAGGATGACAGTAATAGAGTATATGCATTATGAGTTATTGTGTGTTTTGATCTATGGCTTTGAGCCAAGTGGGGGAGTCTGCTATTGATTAATTTATTGCATGGTTATGTGCTATGTTGGTTCCAGTTTGAGGCGTACTGGTGAATTAGTTATGGCTTACGCAGATTGAGACCGAGGATGGCTCGAGTAAAGGAAATTTCAATTAAGGTTATGTTATGCTTTATGGATGTATGAGAATCACGGAATGACTTGAGTTTTTATTGGTAAAGGATGTACGGTGCATAGAACAGGAAGTTGGTTGGTTGCATAAAGTGAGGTTACATTCTGTAGTATCGGAGTGCTATTGGAGCACAGGTCGTCCGGTCCGTTTGATCGGTCTAATTGCGGTTTGAGTAGAGTGGATGACTCTCGAGAATGGTTCTAATGGGTTCAAGATTTTACATGTAATAATTGGAGATTTTCAAGTTGTATATTTGGCTAGAAACTGAGGTTTGCATTGGAGGGTGTCAAGACTCGTGGTATTTCTATATCATTATGGATTCTACACATCAGTATCTGGAAGGTGAAGGTAATGGCTTTAGATTCGCAGGAAGTCTCTTCAGGGAAAGTATTTCAAATGTGGTGCTTTTGGGGGATATTTGAGAGAGTAATCAGCGGCTTATGAACCGTAGGACGGTGTGGCTTTATGCATGGGTCTCGTCTGGCGAGTCTGGGTCGAGGATTGTGGTGTTAAAGCGAGAAGAAGTATCAAGTTGAAGGTAAATCAGAAGGAACTTGGATAGATGGGATAGCTTGGTAGTAGGCCGGATCGGCATGGTAAGGATATGATTAGTTCTTTGGGTGCTTATGAGGTAATGAGTTTCTACAGGTGTTTCACGGCAATGCTCTTGGGTTTTAGTGGCTTGCGTAGCTTGGTTGAGTTAGAAGGATTCAGTCCTGACGGTTTAGTTTTGTGCAAATGGAAATTGGCTAGTTGAGTACGTAGTTGCTTGTTGCTCGGAATGGATATGAAGTTCTCATGTTTATCCTAGGATGGTATGGTATATGCGGTATGTTGTGTAGGGTTGAGATTTGCATGTGTAAGGTTGCGGTTCCGTTTTGAAAGGAAGGTCACAAATTCTTAGGTAGCATGGACAGTTTCAGATGACTGGCTAAATGAGATCACCGATTGGTGTGGCTTGATGAGGGTATATATTTCAAAAGGGGCGATGCGTTTGAGTTATGGATACTTCATTAGTACTGTGACACTCTCTTATTGGATCGACTGCTGATATTCGAGTTTGCTTGGTGGCACAGAAGAATTATAGGAGTACCTCTCGTGGTATGATTGGGTATTAGAGGTGTGTTGTATATTCGGATGGTGGAGTTGGTATCGGATATGGTGATTCGCGTGCTATATGGATTTGGAGACTGGGAGTTCTCATAAACAGGTTAGGTCGTGGTTGTGGACCGCGCGTATCGGTCTTGTGTGGTAACTATTGGAGGTTTGGAGACCCGAGTGGATCCTTGTTGCTTAGTGTTGGCCCAGGAACAGGTGAATTTTTGAAGAATGACAAATGAACTCAGTCATGGAACAGGTCCATCATGTGAAGCACAGTGTTTGTCAACCTATACATGTGAGATGCACGTGAAGGAGATAAGTCCATCGATCAAGTAGCAATATTTCCTGAACTGATCGAAAAGGTTGCATATGGAATAAGGAGAGAAATTCTCCTTATGAGAAGAGAACACAATCCGGATAAAGGATAGGGTTAGAGATTGTGTTGTTCAAGGACTCAACTTCGATGGAAGATCAGCAATTGAGTCTTAATCAAACTTCAATTACTAACTCATTAAATAACAGTGATTGGTCTCTTTTACAGGTATTGCACAAACGCAGAAGTTAAACTAAATTGAGAGCAAAAGAGCGAGGCAATTTTACAAGCAATTTATGTGAGATTTAAGTGTGCATTCCTGAAGCTACTTGGACAAGATTGAAGAACCAGCTCCATAAAGAGTTTTATGTGTCTTTCTTTATTTCTAGTTCAATTGTACTAGGTGTTTCATATTATACCTTTCAGCTTTATCTAGAAGCAATTGTAATAGGTATTTTGAGTATTCAAGTTAGAGTTAACTTGAAGTTGTTGCAACAGTTGAGGCTGTGTGCCACAACGGGATTAGAGTTTAATCCTTAGGTTTACAAGAGTTTTGTAAATGTTATTTTGGCTCAGTGATTTTAGTGGAAGTTTGCGAAAATCCTACTGAGTAGTAGGTCGTGGTTTTTTCACCTTTTGAGCCAGGTGTTTTCCACGTAAAAATCTCTATATTCTTTATTTTCTGTATTTATTATTCCGCAAACAGCAGTAGTTAGTACATCTAGAAGAACCAGGTTCTTCTAGAGCGAAAATTGGGTACCACACAAATCACCCCCCTCTTGTGTGGTGTTGACGCTTAAAACATCAATTGGTATCAGAGCAGGTTATCCTTGAAGAGGCTAACACCTTAGGAGAAGATCAACATGAGTGCACCACCTGGGAACTGGGAAGGGCAATTCACTGCTAGACCTCCACTTTTCAATGGTCAGTACTATTCCTGGTGGAAGAACAGGATGAGAGATCACATCATAGGGGAAGACTATGAACTCTGGGACATAGTCACTGATGGTTCCCTAGCAACCACAAAGAAGAATGCTGAAGGAGTTGATGTGCCCAAAACAAGAGCTGATTGCACTGCTGAAGACCTGAAGAAGTGGGAGAAAAATGCCAAAGCAAAGAAATGGCTTGTATGTGGACTAGGTCCAGACGAGTACAGCAGAATTCAAAGTTGTACCACTGCTAAGGAAATCTGGGGCACTTTGCAAGTGGCTCATGAAGGAACACCTCAAGTGAAGAGGTCTAGAGGAACACTGCTGTATTCTCAATATGAAAATTTTACTATGAAGAAAGGAAAAACTATCCAAGAGATGTATACTAGGTTCACTACACTGACAAATGAACTTAAGTCTCTTGGAAGGATTATTCTTGAAGAAGACAAGGTTGAGAAAATCTTGACAAGGGTTCTGCCAGTCTCATGGGAAAGCAAAATCACTGCTACTCAGGAATCTAAAAATATTGCCACCCTCAAGCTGGATGAACTAATTGAAAATCTTACTGCCTATGAACTGAGAAGGCAAACCATGAAGATGGATACACCCAAGAAGGAAAGAAGTCTGGCTCTTAGAATTGCTGAAGGTTCAGATCTGGAGGATGATGAAATGGCTATGATCACAAGAGATTTCAAAAAGTACCTAATGAGAGGAAAAGGTTCTTCAAGAGGTACAACCTTCAACAAACCAAGGGCTCCTAAAGAACAAACCAATGAGGGTTGCTACAAGTGTGGTAAAACTGATCACATGATCAAGAACTGTCCTCAATGGGAAATTGAGTGGAAGAAAGAAAGGGCTGAACGAAGGAACAGGAAGAAGGAACAGGTTCAACCAAAGAGGAACAAAGGATCAACAAAAGCTATGGTTGCAGCCTGGGGAGAAACATCAGATGAGGACTCAGAGGATGAAGCTGGAGATGAACAGGCTCTTATGGCCATCGGAGAGAATCAGATGATGAACAAGAGGTAAGTATGAAGTGGAAGCAAAATGCAAAAGTCTAGAGTCTAGGGCTAATGAGAGTGATAGCAAAATGCTGAGTTAAAGAACCAGGTTCTTCAACTTGACACTAGTGTCCTAGAACTTAGGTCTGAAAACTTAAAATTGAAACTAGGAACAGGAAAGAAGAAAGTTGATCACACAATATCTCACTTTAGAGGAAAACTTAGGAAAAATGAAGGATGAGTTGTATAAGAAATATGAATTGATTAAAGTCTTAAAAGAAGATCTAGGAAAAGTGAAACATGAACTAGACAGAACTTGCAACTGGAACAAGGCTTCTGATGCACTTTCTTCGTTGCAAGAGCACCACAGTAGCAACAAAAGAGGACTTGGCAATGGGACTCAAGCACCAAAGTGGGACCCTAAAAGCAAGTACCTCACACTTCCTGAGAATAAAATATGTACACACTGTGGCAAGACTGGTCATTATAAAAATGAATGTAATGCAAAAGTAAAGGCCAGTCAAAAGAACAAAGCCTTTGTACAAGGAAACAATAAGCTGCCTGGGTGGGCAAGAAAGAATTTGATTCATCCTTTTGCCTATAGAAAGGGACCCAAACTAGTTTGGGTTCCTAAAACTAACCCTTGATTTCTTTTTGCAGGTCCAAGTGAAAGGAAGTAGCCAAATATGGTATATGGATAGTGGCTGCTTAAAACATATGACTGGGAATAAGGACCGGTTCCTTTCACTTGAGGACTTAAAAGGAGGTAATGTCTCCTTTGGTAATGGAAAGAAAGGTGAGATCATTGGGGTTGGAAAGGTAGGAAAGACAGACTCTCACTCCATTGAGAATGTCTACTTGATAGATGGCTTGAAATATAGCCTGATTAGTGTGTCACAACTGTGTGACAGAGGTAACCTGGTAGCATTCACCTCTACTAAATGCTTTGTGATAAATCTTACCACTGTCAAGATTGTTTTGCAGGAAAAGAGAGTTAACAATATTTACATTGTAGATTTGTCCACTCTCTCAGAAAATGAAATCACTTGCCTAAGTGTGTTGGTTAGTGATCCCCTCCTATGGCACAAAAGACTTGGTCATGCCAGTCTGAATCAACTAAACAAATTAGTCTCTAAGGACTTGGTGATAGGGTTACCCAACATCAAGTTCAAAGAAGACAAAGTTTGTGAGGCAGGTGCAAGGGGGAAGCAGGTAAGATCATCGTTCAAAAGCAAGAAAATGGTAAGCACAACCAAGTCATTGGAACTGGTCCATATGGATCTCTGTGGTCCAATGAGAACCATGAGCAGAGGTGGAAAGAAATATGTAATGGTGCTTGTTGATGACTATTCTAGATTTACCTGGGTTCTATTTCTAACTTCCAAAGATGAAGCATTTGACATGTTTACTGCATTGTTTAGAAAAACTCAAAAACAATTAGGAAATCAACTTGCATCCATTAGGCCTGATCATGGAACTGAATTTGAAAACTCCAAGTTTGCTGAATTCTGTGATGAAAATGGTATAGATCATAATTTCTCTGCCCCTAAGACTCCTCAACAAAATGGAGAAGTTGAAAGAAATAATAGGACTTTTGAGGACATGGTTAGGACCATGCTGCTTTCTAGCAAACTGCCTTACAGCTTCTGGGCAGAGGCTGTAAACACTGCATGCTACATAATCAATAGATGCATGACTAGACCTCTTGTAGAGAAGACTCCCTATGAGTTACTTAAAGGGAGAAAACCAAACATATCCCATCTTAGGGCATTTGGTTGTAAGTGCTATGTGCACAATAATGGAAAAGACTCCCTAGTCAAGTTTGATCCCAGAAGTGATAATGGAGTATTCTTGGGATATTCTTCACATAACAAAGCGTATAAAGTGTTTAATAAAAGAACTTTGTGTGTAGAAGAATGTGTACATGTAGTATTTGATGAAACTAACATTCTTTTTGAGAGGCAGGAACATGAAGATGAAGCCATTGGATTGGTAAAGGACTTGACTGAAGCCTCAACATAAGTCAAAGTGGCACCAACTGAAGGAACAGGTGATGGAACATGTTCTTCCATCCAGGGCAACCTGACAGGGGGAATTAATCAAAGAGTAATTGAAATAAATCCCTTAAAGGAACCTGTTCATAACCTTGTTCCTCAGCAACAGAACATGGGAGAAACATCTAGTAGAAACCAGTTGGTTGTGAAACATCACAAGTATCAAAGTTCTCATCCCATTGAGAACATTATTACTGATCCAACATCTGGAGTCAAAACTAGATCACAATTAAAGAATCTGTGTGCTTTTGATGCATTTTTATCTCTTATTGAACCTAAAAAAATTGTTGAGGCTTTGCAGGATGCAGATTGGGTCAATGCAATGCAAGATGAACTCAATCAATTTGAGAGAAGTCAAGTTTGGCGTCTAGTTCCAAGGCCCAAAGACAGATCAGTTATCGGTACAAAATGGGTCTTTAGGAACAAACTTGATGAAGATGGAACTGTTACAAGAAACAAGGCAAGATTGGTGGTCCAAGGTTACAACCAGGAGGAGGGCATAGACTATGATGAGACTTTTGCACCAGTTGCAAGACTAGAAGCAATCAGACTCCTCATAGCCTTTGCAGCACACATGGAATTCACTCTTCATCAAATGGATGTCAAAAGTGCCTTCCTGAATGGTTACCTGAAAGAAGAAGTGTTTGTGAAACAACCTCCAGGGTTTGAAAGCAAGGAATGTCCTTAGCATGTGTACAAGTTAGACAAGGCTCTCTATGGACTCAAGCAGGCCCCAAGAGCATGGTATGAAAGATTGTCCAAATTCCTGCTGGAGCATGGGTACAAAAGAGGTAAAATTGATAGTACCTTATTCTTAAGGGAAAAAGGTAAGGATCTCCTTGTTGTACAAATATATGTTGATAACATAATCTTTGGGGCCACCACTGATAAGCTGAGTAAGGACTTTGCAAAATTAATGGGGAGTGAGTTTGAAATGAGCATGATGGGTGAGCTTAATTTCTTCTTAGGCTTACAGATCAAACAAAGTCCAAATGGAACCATGATCCACCAGTAGAAGTATGCAAAGGAGCTAATCAAAAAGTTTAAAATGGAAGATTCTAAAGAAATAGACACACCCATTGCAACTGCTACTAAATTAGATATTGATGAACCTGGTTCATCAGTTGATCAAAAGTTGAATAGGGGTATTATTGGTTCACTTCTGTATCTTACTGCTAGCAGACCTGACATTGTTTTTAGTATAGGGCTTTGTGCTCGCTTTCAGGAAAATCCTAAAGAGTCTCACCTGACTGTTGTCAAAAGGATACTAAGATACTTGAAAGGCACCACTGATCTGTGTCTTTGGTATCCCAAAGGTAGCAGTTTTTATCTGGTAGGATATGCTGATGCTGATTATGCAGGTTTTCTGGTGGATAGGAAGAGCACCTCAGGTATGGCACACTTTCTTGGTTCATGTCTTGTGTCATGGGCTACCAAAAAGCAAAACTCAGTGGCCTTATCTACTGCTGAAGCTGAGTATGTTACTGCTGCCTCTTGTTGTGCTCAATTGCTATGGATCAAACAACAGCTGGTAGATTTTGGTATTGAAGTTGGTTGTATTCCAATATTCTGTGACAACACTAGTGCTATAAGTATGACAAAGAACCATGTTCATCATAAAAGGACTAAGCACATAGATGTTAGACACCACTTCTTAAGAGATAACTATGAGAAAGGACTGATCTCCATAGAATTCTGTGCTACTGATACGCAATTGCTGACATTTTCACTAAAGCACTGAGTAGAAAAAACTTTGAGAGGAACATGTTGGAATTAGGGATGATTAAGATCACCTAATAAGTCCAGTTCAGAATGCACAATGAAAAAAAAAATTTGGTTAGGAGTTCTAACTGTGTATAAATATCTAGATTAATTCTTACTCAGTTTCATACTTTAAATAGTATACTCCTGTGACATGTGTACATATGATTCATTGATCTCTTACAAAGTTTTTTCTATTATGGCATTTGAGGCATGTTCAAGAGAGTTCTATATGAAGAACCTGGTTCATCAGTATGAGCTCATATGAAAGTTCAAGTATGTTTACAATGCTTTGCATAATTAGAAAGATTAACAATTCAATCATGAGCAGAAATCCTATACTTGTCAAATTCCTAGAAAATTCTATCCGTTGAGGCATTGAACCAGTTTCGTTCTTTTAGAACTCTAAAAACCATGATTTTTGCCTAATATCTAGGGAAGCCAAAATAATCATTAAAGGACTGGAATTCCAGGCTGATTAGACTTCTAATTGACCTCTGAAAAAGCTGTCGTTACTGCATTAATGACTAATTGTCTTTAAATATACACCACATCTCTTATTCTCTTCTTCATTCTAAAACCGTCAAAAATTATATCTCCTATTTTAATTGCTCCTCTTCTCCAAGAATCCTCAGTCGCTTCTCTCTCCAGAAATTCCAAATCGCTTTTCTTCTCAGAAATTCCCAAAACTCCTCCATAAACGAAGAACCATGTCTAACTGACAAGATCATCCTGGCACTCCTCCACCACCATCCCCCTCCAATTCATCCTCATCTACTCCTTCTAATGAATCCCCAAAACCTAGGTTTCGAAGGCAGAAAATGTTGGCTAGAAAATTTGTACCATCTGGAGCCTTGAGGAAAGTTTTAAATAAGAGGTTGAAAGCAAGGCAGAAAAGGGAATCCCCAGCTAAAGAGTCTGATTCCAGTGCTGAATCTGAATCATTTATTTCTGCTAGTGAAGGTGAAGAACATGGGTCTTCTGACACTGAGAAAATTCAAGAAACTCCTGAGGTAGGTTCTTCTGAAGTTAAAAACGTAGAAAACAGGTTTGTTCTAATTGGACTTGTTAAAGATGTATTGTTGACTGATAATTTGCAGTGTGTGTTCTCTCCTGTCTGGGCAGCAGACACTTGTTGACAAATTCAAACAAGACCTTGTGTTCAGGTCTCATTTCACTGGCTTCAGGCACTTCTCTAGAGTCACAGAATCTCCTAGTGATTTCAAGAGCAGTAGGGAGAGACTCCAGACATGGCCACCTTTGCCTTGTATAATCATCATACCCTTCAGTAGGTATGTCCAGGATCTTACCAAGTTTGACTGCATCAAACTTCACTCTTTCTTCTCTCACCAGGCTGGTGACTACTCCATCTTTTACAGCAGCATTGGCCATAAACTCAATCAATTCATCCCTGACCAGCCTCCCATCCATTTCAAGGACCATGTCCTTCCAACCTTGTGCAGCTGAAGCATCCACCAGTCTTCTCATCCCTGGTTCTTCCAGGTCTTTCAACAGTCTTCCTTTCAGAATTTTTCTCCTGCCAAAGATGGCAAACTTATCCAGCTCCTTCTCAGATTCCTCTTCTTCTTCTTTACCACTCCACTCTTCATCTTCTTCAACAATTTTTCTCATGCCAAAGATGGCAAACTTATCAGCAGATGAACCGGGTTCATCTCTTTGTTTACTCAAATGAACCAACCCTTCAGTTGCTTCCCCAGAACCACTTTCCCCTGACTTGAAGCCACTTTCTTCTTCAACTCCACATATAGCAAGAACTTATCCTTTTCCTTTTCCCCTCTCTTCACCACTTCCTCCCTCTCTCTCTTTTCTTTTCTTTTTACCTCCACTCCTATTAATGGCTCCAAGGCTCATGCCACTCCATATGGGTTCATACTGACTACTGTGCTGGACAGGCTGAAGGTGCCTTTGAAAAATGGGAAATGACATCAAGCAAGGAGCATTTTGGTGTTAAGACCTTACTGGCTTGTGACTATCCTGTCAATGCCATCCCAGTTGAACCTGGTTCATCTCTAAGGACACCCATCAACAGCAAGGTTAGGGCCTTGGTTCAGGAGTGTGGAACTAAGGATGATGAAATTGTTAGGCTCAAGGCACGCGTGGCTGAATTGGAGAATGAGAGAGATGGCCTTAGAACTGAGCTAGCAAAAGAAAAGGAGAAGAGTGATGGAATGCTTCAGAATATGCTAAACCTTCTCCAATCTCAACACTCTAGTTCCTCCAAGCTCTAGTTCTTCCAGCACTTGTCTTTATAACCAGTCTAGTACCCCCAGTGAACCCCAGTGACCCGGATTAGGGATGTTTCTATTTTCTTTTGCTCATGTTTTGGAAGTTTTTCTTTCTTTTTGTGGACTGTTTGTGGAACCATATCTTTATCAATGACAATTGTTGTTTTCTCTTGTTCAATGATGATTATGATCTTAATAGTTTAAATATGTGTGTTGATTATTGATAATTGCACAATGATTTCACTTGCAATTGCCCCAGTGGCCATGAGTACTTATTAAAGTCTGGGTTTCACACTGTGTATGCAACTTTTCGATGATGCCAAAAGGGGGAAGAGATGATATTGTTCTTTACTCATTCTTCTGAATTAAGTTTACTCATTATTCTGAAATAAGTGATATTTATAACCTAATTAAACTGGTCCTTGATGAGAAGTAAAATTTCTAAGTTAAGTGATAATTAAGCCCGAGTTCTTACAAGTTTTTGATCAGTGAAAAGCACAGAGTTTGTCATCATCAAAAAGGGGGAATTTGTTGGCCCAGGAACAGGTGAAGTTTTGAAGAATGACAAATGAACTCAGTCATGGAACAAGTCCATCATGTGAACCACACTGTTTGTCAACCTATACATGTGAGATGCACGTGAAGGAGATAAGTCCATTGATCAAGCAGCAATATCTCCTAAACTGATCGAAAAGGTTGCATATGGGATAAGGAGAGAAAGTCTCCTTATGAGAAGAGAACACAATCCGGATAAAGGATAGGGTTAGAGGTTGTGTTGTTCAAGGACTCAACTTCGATGGAAGATCAGCAATTGAGTCTTAATCAAACTCCAATTACTAATTCATTAAATGACAATGATTGTTCTCTTTTACAGGTATTGCACAAACGCAGAAGTTAAACTAAATTGAGAGCAAAAGAGCGAGGCAATTTTGCAAGCAATTTATGTGAGATTTAAGTGTGCATCCCTGAAGCTACTTGGACAAGATAGAAGAACCAATTCCATTGTGTCTTTCTTTTATTCTAGTTCAATTGTAGTAGGTGATTTAAACTTGTACCTTTCAGCTTTCATAGAAGCAATTGTATTAGGTACTTTGAGTATTCAAGTTAGAGTTAACTTGAAGTTGTCGCAACAGTTGAGGCTGTGTGCCACAACGGGATTAGAGTTTGATCCTTAGTTTACAAGAGTTTTGTAAATGCTGTTTTGGCTAAGTGATTTTAGTGGAAGTTTGGGAAAATCCTACTGAGTAGTAGGTCGTGGTTTTTTCACCTTTTGAGCCAGGTGTTTTCCACGTAAAAATCTCTGTGTTCTTTATTTTTTGTATTTATTATTCCGCAAACAGCAGTAGTTAGTACATCTAGAAGAACCAGGTTCTTCTAGAGCGAAAATTGGGTACCACACAAATCACCCCCCTCTTGTGTGGTGTTGATG
The DNA here is from genome assembly GCF_001879085.1 of Nicotiana attenuata. Classification (NCBI taxonomy): domain Eukaryota; kingdom Viridiplantae; phylum Streptophyta; class Magnoliopsida; order Solanales; family Solanaceae; genus Nicotiana; species Nicotiana attenuata. The sequence continues at coordinate 93,517 of NW_017671369.1, read as the reverse complement.
CTTAAAACATCATGTATTAATGGGTTTGCATAATTATTGACTAGTTTTGGAGCGTTGGGCATCGATTTGAGTCGTCGTAAGGGCTTGGGAGCCGGTTATGGAACTTCGAAGTGAGTAAGTCTCCTTTCTAACCTTGTAAGAGGGAATTAACCCCATAGGTGAAATAAATTATTATGTGTTTCTATTTGAGATGGCTGCGTACGCTCGAGGTGACGAGAGTCCGTACGTAGCTACTAGTTATGCCTATGTCCAGGTAGTTTTAGGCTTACAACATGCCTTGTTGATATTGTTGTTAATTTATATTTATTGTTTATCTTGAGAAAAAGCGAGATTTAGTTCGCTTATTAAATGTTTTGAAAGGAATTGAAATTGAGGAAAGATTGGGAACTAAAAGTTTTCATTTGAAATCCGTAATTTAAAAAGAATTGAGGAATACTTTAATAACCTAAGAAATCTATGTGTAAACCGCGTCGCATGTATGCTTCGCGAGCGGGGAAAATTTCCTTAAAAGCTTCACGTTGAGTTGTCTTTATTTTGAAAGGAATCAAGAAAAGGATTTGATTTATTAATAAATTATTATTTGACCGCATCGCACGTATGATTCGTGGGCTGGGTAATTCCTTAAATTATATTTGACCGCGTCGCATGTATGATTCGCGAGCGGGGTATTTTCTTCTGCTACTCTCATGGGAGCGGGCCGTTCGCCTCGACATTTCCTATATATATATATATGCTCCGGTTACGGAGGGAACTTTCTAATTGAGGGCTTGAGTAAAATTGTAAAGAGGGGAATTCTACCACGTATTTTATGCATGTTATTTCATATGTTTACTGTGTTTCATATTTATTCAATTCTTTACTGTATCTGATATTATTGGACATCGAAGTCGACCCCTCGTCACTACTTCTTCGAGGTTAGACTAGATACTTATTGGTATGCATTGTTTTTGTACTCATACTACACTTGCTGTGCATTTTTGTTGCACAGGCACATGTATGTCTAGTGGCCTAGTGGGTGCAGCGGTATAGTTGATACGGGGACTTAGGTGAGCTGCATCTTATGAGACGATCCGCAGCCAGCAGAGTCTCCCTCAGAGTACATGTATTTTTCTTTCTGTCCAAATTTATATTACGGACAGTTATTGTATTGTATTTTAAATTCCTAGTAAATGCTCATGCACTTGTGATATCAGGTTCTGGGATGATTATGGGATATTCAATTGTAACGATCCGCCGGTCGTATCATGAGTTACAGCCCCGTTTTCCCCATTTCTGCTTCCTTATGTATTGTTCAGCTGTATTTCATCGTATCATGTTGGTTGTTCTGTGTTCAGAGTGGTCTTGGAGTGGAATGAGACACTTAGTCTCTTATTTTAGAAGCTTAAGTTGGAAAAGTCAATCGGATGTTGACTTATGTGTAGAGGATCTCGGATGTGAATTCTGATGGTTCGGATACCTTCCTTATGGAATTTTGGACTTAGGAGCGTGTTTGGAATGTAATTTGGAGGTCTGTGGTAGATTTAGGCTTGAATTGGCGAAATTGGAAATTTGGTGTTTTCCAGTCGGTAGTGGAAATCTTGATATCGGGGTCGGAATGGAATTTCAAAAATTCGAGTAGGTCCGTTATGTCATTTGTGACGTGTGCGCAAAATTTTAGGTCATCCGGACTAGGTTTGATAGGTTTCGGCATCGTTTGCGGAATTTGGAAGTTTTGAAATCCTTAGGCTTGAATCCGAGGGTAATTTGGTGTTTTGATGTTGTTTTGAGTGTTCCGAAGGTTTGAATAAGTTTGAATAGTGGTATATGACTTGTTGGCATGTTTGGTTGAGGTCCCGAGGGCCTCGCGATGATTTCGGGAGGTGGACGGATCAAGGATAGCATTTGAGGAAGTGTTGAAGATTTCCTTCAGCTGTCATAACCGCACCTGCGGAGTAGGGACCACAGGTGTGAGGTTCGTAGAAGCGGTAGAGCAGCTGCAGAAGAGGCCAAGGCCAAGGGAGCCAGGAGCCGTAGGTGCGGAAGGAGGAACGCACCTGCGTGACCGCAGGTGCGGGTATTTGGACGCAGATGTGGTTAAGGGCGGTTAAGTGAAAACCGCACCTACGATGGATTTTCCGCAGGTGCGGCGTCGCAGGAGCGACTTATGGACCGCAGATGCCGAAGTTCTGGGCAGAAAGTATATAAGTTCTCCTTCGCAAATTTCAGTTCATCTTCCACCATTTTTGGACGAGTTTGGAGCTTAGAGCTGTGATTTCAAGAGGGAATCGAGGGGTATCAGTGAGGTAAGCTACTTGGGCTTTATATTTTGTGTTTGTGATGATTTTTCCACTGTTTAATCATGGAATTTAGTGGGAATTTGGAGAGAAGTGAAGGGGTTAGGGCTTGAGTTTTGGTTGAGGGTTTGAGGGACCATTTGAGGTCCGATTTTGATGATTTTGGTAAGTATAGAATCGGGAGTAAAAGTAGTTTCTAGTTTTACAATTTTTGTTAGATTCCGAGACGTGGGCCCGGGGGCCGGGATGGAGTCCAATTCGGGATTTATGGTCTAATTTGATAATTTTCGTATGGAATTCATTCCTTTAGCATATATTGATGATAATATATTGATTTTGGTTAGATTCAGAGCATTTGGAGGCCGAGTCGAGAGGCAAGGGAATTGCGGGTTAGAGTTTTGTCCGGTTTGAGGTTAGTAATGATTGTAAATCTTGACCTGAGGGTATGAAGCCCCGGATTACACATCGTTTCACTATTTTGAGGTGACGCACATGCTAGACGACGAGCGTGAGGGCGTGCACCATTGGGGATTGTGACTTGGTCCGTCCCGTAGCCACTATTATGTTGTGTATTTGACTGAAAACTATTTGATACTTATGTGCTTTGGAAAGTATTACTATGTTTTGGGCTGAATGCCATATCTGTGCCTCGTGCCAAGCTGTTGGACCCTTAGGTGCTTTTTACTACTATTTCCTTACTATTTTGATTTAAGATCTGTACTCAATCATGCTATGTTTTACGGATTTCATAACTCTATCTTATTTACTCCGTTTTGATGCATAAAGTGATATTTGGGCTGAGCCCCCTGTTTTACTGATAGCGCGAGTGGCTTGAGAGGTTTCTGACTGAGAGAGGCCGAGGGCCTGTGTTGTGAGGATATTATGGGATCAAGCTGCACGCCGCAACATGTTGTACTGATTTATGATATATGAGAGGCCGAGGGCCTGATTTATTATGCCACGAGATGGTTTGTTATAGCGCTTGGGCTGTAGGAGCCCCTCCAGAGTTTGTACACCCCCAGTGAGCGCGGGTACCCTGAGTGACTGATTGATGTTGCCTGAGGGGCTGCTCTTGATTCATGTTGTGCCTGAGGGGCTGATTACGAGTGATTGTGAGGTCGCCCGAGGGGCTGATTCCGAGTGATGTTATTCTCGAGGGGCGGTTTGTGATACGTATTTTGCCGGAGAGGCTAATTATGATTTTTATCATTTTTTTACTCTAAAATTCATTGAACCTCTGTTGAAACTGTTGGAAAAATATCTTCAAAGGAATTTTTACTCAAATTGGATTTTAACGAGATGATTTGATTTATATACTATTTTGAAAGCATATTGTTCTTACTGTGATGTTATGACGTGGATTTATGTGTTTCTTACTGCTCAATCTTTATTTACTTTTATTACTTACTGAGTTGGCATACTCACATTACTCCCTGCACCTTGTGTGCAGATACAAGAGTTGCGGGTCGTGATAGCGAGCACTGATCCTTCATCCGTCGCGGATATTCGGAGTCGGCAAGGTAGCTGCATGGCGATCGCAGCCTTGCTCTTCTCCCTCTTATCTTCCTTAGACTATGTTAGTGTTTTCCAGACTGTGATAGTCTTAGTTGTATTCAGACAGTCCTTAGTAGATGCTCGTGGCTTGTGGCACCCCGATGTTGGGCCTTTGTTCTTTCTACACTTGTTATTTAGACTTATGTTGTGAAATTTTATTAATTAGTAGCTTAAAAACATCTTTATTATGAAATGTCAATTTGTTTTGGGATTGTGGCGGCTGGCCTAGTTCCATGATAGGCGCCATCACTACTGGGTTGGTTTTGGGGTCGTGACAAGTTGGTATCAGAGCCTAGGTTACATAGGTCTCACGAGTCATGAGCGGGTTTAGTAGAGTCTTGCGGATTGGTACAAAGACGTCTGTACTTATCTTCGAGAGGCTGCAGAACCTTTAGGAAAAACTTCACATTCTTGAATTCTTATCGTGCGAATCTGTTGATTCTGGTAACTAAACTTCTGTTATTCTATTCTCTCACAGATGGTGTGGACACGTGCTATCGGTTAGGACAGACGACCACCAATACCACCAGTTGGGTCCACTAGAGGCCGAGGTCGTGGTCCAGGCCGTGGTAGGGGTAGGGGTGTAGCCCGCACAGCAGCTAGGGTAGCACCTGCAGATCCACCAGCCGCCCCAGTTCATGATCGGGTTCCAATTGTGGATGCTCCAGCAGAACTAGGTCAGGCACCGGGTGTGCCTATTGTTATCCCAGGCCTTCAGGAGGCCCTAGCCCAGATTCTATCTGTGTGCACTGGCCTGGCTCAGGCGGTCTCAGTTACTACGGCAGCAGCTACTTCTCAGGCCGGGGGAGGCACTCAGACTCCTGCCGCTCGCACACCTGAGCAGGTTGTACAGGGACTTCAAACACCGGGGGCACCTCCAGCCTAGCCGGTTACAGCTGCTCAATACTATGTAGCTCCTGTTATGCCAGAGGACGAGCAACGCATATTGGAGAGGTTTGGGAGACTTCAACCTCCGTCATTTAGTGGTGCTGAGGGTGAGGATGCACAGAGTTTTTTGGATAGGTGTTAGAGGATGCTTCGGACCGCAGGTATTCTGGAGACCAGTGGGGTCTCATTCACTACTTTCCAGTTCTCCGGGGCTGCACTTAGTTGGTGAGAGACTTACGAGAGACGTAGGCCGATTGGCGCAGCGCCCCTTTCTTGGCAGCAGTTCTCCGTTCTCTTTTTAGAGAAGTTCGTACCTGAGTCTCGCCTAGAGGAGCTGCGCAGGCAGTTCGAGTAGCTTCGTTCGGCTGATAGGTCTGTTACATAGTATGAGAAGCGGTTCTCTGAGTTGGCTCGTCATGCGGTCTGGTTGGTTCCCACAGACCGAGAGAGGATCAGGAGGTTTATAGATGGCGTTGGTTTTCAGCTTCGGTTGCTTATGACCAGAGAGAGGGTGTCTTCTGCTACTTTTGATGAGGTTGTCGACATTGCTCGATAGATTGAGATGGTTCATGGTCAGGAGAGGGTTGAGAGGGAGGCCAAGAGGCCCCGTGGTCTGGGTGGATTTAGTGGTGCTCCTCATGGGGGTCAGTTTCAGCACGACAAAGGCCGTCCATTCAGGCATGCTCAGTCAGATCGCCCAGTTCATCGTGGGGCATCATCGGGCTATGGTTCTCACAGTTCTCATTAGGGCCTTTCATCACTCAATGCCCTTCCAGCCCGCGTACATCTCGTGCTCCATCAGTTCAGGGCTCTTCCATGCCAAGTTCTTCTGCTAGTCGTCCCGGTGCTAAGGGTTCCCTTCAGTCCCCCGTCTCCATCACCAGGGGGTTGTTTTGAGTGTGGAGAGTTGGGGCATATGTGGAGGCAGTGTCCTCGTCGTCATGGGGGTGCGCTTCAGCAGAGAAGTCAGCTATCGACTTCAGTACCCGTTACTTCACAACCCGCCCAGTCAACTGGTGGTCAGGCCCGTTTCTATGCACTTCCAACCAGACCAGATGCTATTGCTTCAGATATTGTGATTACAGGTATTGTCTCAGTCTGCCATAGAGATGCCTCTGTGTTATTTGACACTGGTTCCACTTTTTCATATGTGTCATCATATTTTGCTCGTTATTTGGATACGCCCCGTGAGTCTCTTATTTCGTCTGTTCGTGTATCTACTTCGGTGGGTGATACTATTATTGTAGACCGTATATATCGGTCGTGTGTGGTGACTATTGGGGGTTTGGAGACCCGATTGGACCTTCTATTGCTTTGTATGGTTGATTTTGATGTGATATTGGGCATGGATTGGTTATCTCCGCGTCGTGCTATTTTGGACTGTCATGCTAAGACAGTGGCATTGGCCATGCTAAGTGTGCCACAGATTGAGTGGCGAGGTTCGACGGATTATGTCCCCAGTAGGGTGATTTCATTTTTGAAGGCCCAACGGATGGTTGGGAAGAGTTGTCTTTCTTACTTGGCCTTCATGAGGGATGTCAGTGCAGAGACTCCTACCAATTATTCAGTCCTGGTAGTGAGAGATTTTCCAAATGTGTTTCCTGCAGACCTGCCGGCATGCCACCGGATAGGGATATTGACTTATATTGATTTGGTGTCGGGCATTCAGCCCATTTCTATTCTACCGTATTGTATGGCACTGACGGAGTTAAAGGAGCAGCTTTATGAACTCCTTGATAAGGGGTTTATTCGGCCTAGTGTGACGCCTTGGGGTTCGCCTATTTTATTTGTGAAGAAGAAGGATGGCACGATGAGGATGTGCATTGATTACAGGCAGTTGAACAAAGTCACAATCAAGAACAAGTATACTTTGCCTCATATTGATGATTTATTTGACCAGCTTCAGGGAGCGAGGGTGTTCTCCAAGATTGATCTCAGGCCAGGGTATCACCAGTTGAAGATCAGGGACTCATATATTCATAAGACAGCTTTCAGGACCCGATATGGTCATTATGAGTTCCTTGTGATGTCTTTCAGGCTGACCAATGCCCCAACAGCGTTCATGCATTTGATGAACATCGTGTTTCGGCCTTATCTCGACTCATTTGTTATTATATTCATTGATGATATCTGGTGTACTCATCTAGTCAGGAGGAGCACGCTGAGCATTTGAGAGTTGTATTGCAGCGGTTGAGGGAGGAGAAACTTTATGCAAAGTTCTCCAAGTGTGAGTTTTGGCTCAGTTTAGTGGCTTTCTTGGGGCATGTGGTGTCCAGTGAGGGTATTCAGGTTGATCCAAAGAAGATAGAGGCGGTTCAGAGTTGGCCCAGACCGTCCTTAGCCACAAAGATTCACAACTTTCTTGGTTTGGCGGGTTATTACCGACGGTTCGTTCAGGGATTTTCATCTATAGCATCACCCTTGACCAAATTGACTCAAAAGGGTGCTCCTTTCAGGTGGTCGGATGAGTGTGAGACGAGCTTTCAGAAGCTCACGACTGCCTTGACCATAGCTCCAGTGTTAGTTTTGCCATCAGCTTTAGGTTCATATACAGTATATTGTGATGCTTCTCGAGTTTGTATTGGGTGTGTGTTGATGCAGGAAGGTAGAGTGATAGCTTATGCTTCTCGGCAGTTGAAGCCCCATGAGAAGAACTACCCTGTTCACGATTTGGAGTTGGCTGCCACTGTTCACGCGTTGAAGATTTGAAGGCATTATCTCTATGATGTGTCTTGTGAGGTGTTTACCGATCATCGTAGCTTCCAGCACTTGTTCAAGCAGAAGGACCTCAATTTGAGGCAGCAGAGATGGTTGGAGCTGCTAAAGGACTATGATATTACTATCTTGTACCATTCGGGGAAGGCCAATGTAGTGGCCGATGCCTTGAGTATAAAGACGGCGAGTATGGGCAGTTTGGCGTATATTCCTGTTGGGGAGAGACCTCTTGCAGTTGATGTTCAGGCCTTGGCCAATCGTTTTGTGAGGTTGGATATTTCGGAGCCCAGTCAGATCTTAGCTTGTGTGGTTTCTCGGTCTTCCTTGTTTGATCGCATCAGAGAGCGAAGGACAGAGTTCAACACGATGATGTCAGAGATGTGACTATTGGTAATGATGGGGTATTGAGGATGTAGGGCCGGATATGTGTGCCCAATGTATGGGCTTTGGGAGTTGATTCTGGAGGAGGCCCATAGCCCGCGGGATTCCATCCACCCGGGTGCCACGAAGATGTATCATGCCTTGAGGCAGCACTACTGGTGGAGAAGAATGAAGAAAGATATAGTGGGATTTGTAGCTCAGTGTCTCAATTGTCAGCAGGTGAAATATGAGCATCAGAGACCGGGTGGCTTGCTTCAGCAGATGGATATTCCAGAGTGGAAGTGGGAGCGGATCACCATGGATTTCGTAGTTGGACTCCTACTTTGAGGAAGTTCGATGCTATTTGGGTGATTGTGGATCGGCTGACCAAGTCCGTGTACTTCATTCTTGTGTGTACTACCTATTCTTCAGATGGTTAGGTGAGATTTATATCCGAGAGATTGTTTGCCTGCATGGTGTCCCAATTTCTATCATTTTAGATAGAGGTACTCAGTTCACATCGTAGTTTTGGAGGGCCGTGCAGCGAGAGTTGGGTACTCAGGTTGAGTTGAGCACTACTTTTCACCCTCAGATGGTTGGGCAGTCCGAGCGCACCATTCAGATATTGGAGGACATGTTGCGAGCTTGTGTCATTGATTTTGGGGGTTCATGGGATCAGTTTCTACCGCTCGCGGAGTTTGCATATAACAACAATTATCAGTCGAGTATTCAGATGGCTCCTTATGAGGCTTTATATGGGAGGCGGTGTAGATCTCCAGTAGGTTGGTTTGAGCCGGGCGAGGCCAGGCTTTTGGGTACAGACTTGGTTTAGGAGGCTTTGGACAGGGTGAAACTGATCCAGGAGCGGCTTCGTACAACGCAGTCAAGATAAAAGAGTTATGCTGACAGGAATGTTCATGATGTGTCTTACATGGTTGGGAGAAGGTTCTACTGAAGGTTTCACCTATGAAGAGTGTTATGGGATTTGGGAAGAAAGGTAAATTGAGTCCTCGGTTTATTGATCCTTTTGAGGTGCTTCGGAGGATTGGGGAGGTGGCTTATGAGCTTGCTTTGCCTCCTAGCTTGTCGAGTGTGCATTCAGTATTTCATGTTTCTATGCTCCGGAAGTATATTGGCGATCCGTCTCATGTTTTGGATTTTAGCACAGTTCAGTTAGACGGTGATTTGACTTATGCTGTGGAGCTAGTGGCTATTTTGGGGCGGCAGGTTCGAAAGTTAAGATCAAAGGATATAGCTTCAGTGAAAGTGCAGTGGAGAGGTTGGCCCATGGAGGAGGCTACTTGGGAGACCGAGCGGGAGATGCGGAGCAGATATCCAGACCTGTTTGAGGCTTCAGGTATGTTTCTTGACCCGTTTGAGGACGAACGTTTGCATAAGAGGGGGAGGATGTAACGACCCGGCCGGTCGTTTCATGAGTTACAGCCCCGTTTTCCCAATTTCTGCTTCCTTATGTGTTTTTAGTTGTATTTCATCGTATCTTGTTGGTTGTTCTGTTTTCGGAGTGGTCTTGGAGTGGAATGAGACACTTAATCTCTTATTTAGAAGCTTAAGTTGGAAAAGTCAACCGGATGTTGATTATGTGTAGAAGATCTCGAATGTAAATTCTGATGATTCGGATAGCTTCATTAGGTGATTTTGGATGTAGGAGCGTGTTCGGAATGTAATTTGGAGGTCCGTGGTAGATTTAGGCTTGAATTGGCGAAATTGAAAATTTGGCGTTTTCCGGTCGGTAGTGGAAATCTTGATATCGTGGTCGGAATAGAATTTCAAAAATTGGAGTAGGTCCGTTATGTCATTTGTGACGTGTGTGCAAAATTTCAAGTCATTCAGACGAGGTTTGATAGGTTTCGGCATCTTTTGCGGAATTTAGAAGTTTGGAAATCTTTAGGATTGAATCCGAGGGTGATTTGGTGTTTTGATATTTTTTTGAGTGTTCCGAAGGTTTGAATAAGTTTGAATTGTGGTATATGACTTGTGGCATGTTTGGTTGAGGTCCCGAGGGCCTCGGGATGATTTCGGGAGGTGGAGGGATCAAGGATGGGATTTGAGGAAGTGCTGAAGATTTCCTTCAGCTGTTATAACCGCACCTACGGAGTGGGGACCGCAGGTGCGAGGTTTGCAGAAGCGGCCAAGGCCAAGGAAGCCAGGAGCCGTAGGTGCGAAAGGAGGAATGCACCTGCATGACCGCAGGTGCAGGTACTTGGACGCAGATGCGTGTGACGACCCAAAGGGTCATCACCTATTTCCTCATCCACTCCGTGCTTCTGAGGTCTTGAAAACCTCATTGTTACTTGCCTCGATTTGCGTGCGCAGTCCGGGCGTGCAGCCGGAAGGCTTAAATATGAATTATGTGTGAAAAATGATGAATTTTGATATTAATATGATTAAAGTTGACTTTGGTCAACATTTTGGGTAAACGGACCCGGACCCGAGATTGGACGGTCCCGGAAGGTCCGTAGAAAAATATGGGACTCGGGCATGTGCCCGGAGTCGAATTCCGATGTCTAGAGCCCGAGAAAAGAATTTTTTTGTGAAATTGTTTCTCTGAAATTATTAAGGAAAAAGGAAATAAAAATTGATTAAAAGACTGTGGTATCGGGCTCGTATTATGGTTCCGACGCCCGGTACAAGTCTTAAATACGTGTTAAGCGCTTTCTGTAAATTTGGTCT